>NW_016909094.1:540898-554154 GCF_001483705.2 Eufriesea mexicana
GCAGGAATCCATGCTGGATCTTTTACTTTTATGTACGCTCCTAAATAAGCAAGAACATATAATAAATTATATGCAATCATTTTTATCAAGTAAATCATATCTTACCTAATGGTCCTCGTGGTTTTTCTTTGAAATGTCCATTGCTATATTCTTCTTCAATTCTTCTCAAAAGACGAGGTATATTTCGACCAAATACAGTTAACGCATTGTCCGAATATTTTTTTCTCATATTTAAATCTAACTTAATTTTCTCTTAAATAGGATCAAAAAATTTAACCACATATAATTCAATTTTATACCGCAATTGGAAGATATAATGAAAATCTTAACTATACATAATATAATATTACCTATACGTTTTTCACAACTATTAATTTCAATCTTTGAAGCTTGAATTTCCTTCAAAAGACGCATTTTATCGGTTTCTAAATGCATCTGATAAGTTTGTTTAGTCCGTAATAATGCTTCAGTTTCATCTAATTTTTGTTCCAAATCAGCCAATTGTTGTTTTATTTGATTTCTTTGACTTTGTTTTGCATCACCACTAAAAATAAAAATATGTATATAATAGGATCATAAAACTGATATTAAATAAATCATATTAAACCTTTCTAATCGTTGTATTTCCTTTCGAAGCGTAATAATATCATCTTCCAATCTTTTAATTTTACTTTGTGTAGAATGGCACTCTCGTACTTTAACTGAATGTTCATTTTTATGTATACTATATTCTTGTTTTATATTATTATATATTTTAGAATTATCATTAATTTCTTCTCCTACAGATTTAATTTCTTCTTCTAGTTGTCTGTAAATAAAAGATAATAACAACATATATCATACATTAATATATAAAATCGAAATTTTTAAAAGCTTTTTTAATATTTAATAATTCACTACATTCTTTTAATGAAATATACTATTGTCGCTGTTTTCCTTAATTAAGATATTGTCCTCTTTCCTAAATTGAAAAAAAAAACATTAATAAAATACAAACAATTTAAAATAAACACTAATTTTAAATATTTCATTCTAAAGTTACTAATTAAAAACATATAACGATAAATAATATCCATATAAATGATTCTTCAGATATTCCTCAATTGAAATTAATATGTATTTCATTTCACATTTTCAGAATTTGAATTTCATTTTAACAAAAATTTAAAATATTATTTATTTACTTCCATATAGTTAGGCAGAAACTAATAACAAAATAAAATCATAAAAGAAATGAAAATACCATCATGTTCAACGTTGATCAATATGCAAGATAATCTTACAAAAATTTGAATACTATGTAGCATTTATATTACTATGCTAAACATTTATCTTATTAATTATAAATTTTTTAAATACTAACTTTATTGAAATTTGAATAATCTTTACTAAAGAAAAAGCGATATTTTTAATGTATAAACCTATATAAAGATATAGTCTTTTTTAGAAACTCTCTGTATTTAATTATTAATATAGATAATAATATAAATGATTCATACTGAATTTTTTTATTTCTTTCTTCATCCTTTGATTCTGCAAATGATTCTGTGTCTTGAAGTTGTTTCAAATCATCTTCGCATTTTTTGAAAACATCTTCAACCTTTCTTAATTTTGCCTCTTCTACTATAGCCTATATGATGAAATATATATCTTGTTTATCAAGAAAGAAATGTTACTTTATACAATTTTCATATATTAAATATATCACTCACAACTGCCCAGAGTAACTCCATTTCAAGATTAACTGCTTCATCACGAAATTTATCTATTCCTTCTGCCTGTTTTATATTTAGTTTCAGTTGCTCTATCTCTTCCCTTGCTTCTAATAATGTCTACAGGAAATTTTTACATTACATATAAAATAAAATAATCTTTATAAAAGAGACAATAAAAACATACTTCGTTATACTGTTTCAATTTTTCATATTCTTGTTCACATATTAATTCAGCTTCCTTATAATTATTACCAATTACATCCAGTAATGTTGCTTTCATAAACAGTTCATATTTTTCTTCTGGCTTGGATGATACTAAAAATGTTCTTGATATGTCTTGATTTAATATTGAAATAGGATTATCTATTTGAATATTCATTGCTCTCAATATATTAGTCAGTTCATCTCGTTTTGTTGAAACTACTTCTCCTGTAAAAAATATTTTAATTTTCATATTTTTCATATTTCATTTTTAATAATTTTATATATAAACATACACAAAAATACAAAAATTAAATTAATAATGAATAAATACAAACATATACAAAAATTAAATTAATAATGAATAATAAAATATAATAGTTATATAAACCTTTCCAATTTTTCAATTTATATGATGATGTAGTTCCAATACTTCGAAAAACTGTTATTGAATCGCCATAAACATCAGATTTATAAGCCATAGGTCCTTTATTAAGTAAAGTTACCTCAATAGATGCTGTATTTTTTCCTTTTTTTATGAAATCTAAATATGAAACAATGATTTTATGGAAAACTGAATTATAAAAATGATATTTTATATAATATATTTGTACTTTTTACTGATGTCCCACGACTAGTAACATTTGCCCTAGCACCAAGACCAACTGTTAAAGCAGTTAATATTGCACTTTTACCACTTCCATTACGACCAATAATAAAATTTACATTTGGATTTAATGTTACTTCCAAGGCATCGTGACACATGAAATTTCGTATTAGAATTTTCTTTATTTTACCTGTTTTAGACTGCAAAATAAAAAAAGAAAATAGAAAGACAAGATAATTTAAACAAAAAATACATCATCAAACAAAATTCTAGTATACAATTATAGTTACCCATAACGATTTCTCTCTTTTGCAACTATGTAATAATATATTCTTAAAGTTCTTATTAAATATATTTTCTAAACTTCAAATTAAAATTAAAACTATGAAACTAATAATTTCCATATTTATAAAACAAGGTGTTATGTTTTTGTAAACTAGCTCAAACATATATAAATTATCGTGTTCTTGTAACAGTATATTCTTTACTTATTTAATAAGTTAGATATATAAAACTCGATGAGTATATACATATAAATATTTTATAACTAACTATATATCAATATATTTATGTACAACTATTTCAGTTTAATATCATACTTTATATATTAATAGTAACATGTTGAAGAATATAAAAAACTTAATTCTTTATTTGTTTTTAAAATTATATTAACTCTAACCACTTACCTCTTCTGCAAAGTTACAAACATTTTCTTTCCCTCTTGATCGTTTTGATTGATATTCCTTTAATTCTATAGATCTCCTTTTTCGTCTATTATTTATATCACTTTCCATGATTTCAATATTTTTTGTTATTTAAATATGTATAGATTGTTTATTCATTCAAATAACCGCGTAATATCAAGTTGCATAAACGCCATTTTTCTTAAAATCAGTTATCGATTTTATTGTATCATTAATGACAAACAATATTGAGTCATTACATAAATGTTGAGTTTTAATGAATCAAAATATAACAAATTCTTCCACCATACCATAACTGTTCCATTAACGTGTTTATACATTACATTACGGAGTACATGAAAACCTTTCCCGCCAGAGATGTCTACTATCCAAGTTTCATTGTCATTACGTACAACATAGATAGACTATCTACTAACTTTGCTTTACATTCTAGTTTAACCAATAGTAACATCGCATCGTAAATCAAAGCTTACTATCCACTCGCCGGATCAAATTTAAAAAAAATTTTAAGTAATACTTAATACTCAGAAAATCAAATGAATTGTATTCATTTAATTAATAGTAGAAGCTCTAACAATAAGTATTAATTAAATTATGTTTAATTTAATAATGTTCTTCAAAATTATTCACTTTAATCATAAACAAAAATATGAATTTGAAATCATAATAAAAATTTGTGTACTGGATTTCTTTCAAAATCATTTTACTTTATTATTATATTAATTTTTAATAAAAATGTCTATGGAAATATAAACAAAACTAAAGTAGGTATAATACTATAAAATAATACAATTGTATTATTCAGTCAATGAAAATAAATTTTCTTTTATGCTTTTATTGAATTTTATATTATTAAATATGTCATTACTATATATATAGTAGACATATGATTACATACAATTTCACTAAGAAACATGAATTGAATATATTCATATTTGATATGATAATAAAATTGCATTTAAACTATCCTTACTATAAATCAAATATCATTCAATGCCTCCTACACATTGCATTTTTCCCCACTACCTGTTGTACAGTGCTTTAAAATTTGAATTGTCGTCAGTTGGAGTCGGTTGATCTGGGTGCATGGTTTGTATGTACTGTTCAGAATTCAGCATCTCGTAGATGATGAACTTAAATTTAAATGTGAATATAATTTGTTAATATGTGTTGATATATATTACAATTTTTTTTTTACCAAGTGGATGCATTGTATCTTAGCTCTTATATTAGTTTCTGTACTTCATAAAAAAGAAGAAAGAACCATTTATTGTGAAATGAGTGACTCTGGAGACACTGTTAAATATAAATGGACCCCTGAAAGTACTTCGTTATTGGTGTCTGTATGGTCGGACAGACAAGTACAAAAACAACTTGAGTACGCTTCAAAACCACAACTTATCTGGGAAAGTGTTGCACGATATATGAAAAAAAAAGGGTACAATGTTTCGGGTAAACAATGTCGATCTCGGATGAAACAGGTTTTAGTATGTTACCGTGAAGCGAAAAGAGCTGGTACTCGAGCTGGTGTAGAACAATATTATGAATTAATAGATAGAGTTCTTAAAAACAAACGTATTGATGAAAATATTATTGGCGTAGATACTGTAGGTAGGACACTGAAAATATAAATTAATAAATTTCCATTGTTATCATTTATTTATTTGGCTTTTTTTAGTATTAAAATTATTCATTTTAATTATTATTATCAATAAGATGATTTTTAAATAAATATTTTTTGTAAATGTATCATAATAAAAAAGAGTAATTAGAATTTTGTTTTTCTACTAGATGCAACAATAAATGTTAAATCTCCACCAAAAGAAGTAAAAACAAATAAAAATTTGCAAATGAGACATAAATTTCAAGAACCTGTACCATCACTTCAACGAACAGAAGCATTATCACCTACATGGACATTAGGACGTAAGAACTATATTCATTTACTAAAGTGTTTTAAGTATATTAAAGAAAACTTAAGATAATTTATATCTATAATAAATAAATAAATTTAATATATATTTTAGTTAATAAATCAATCAATTTAATATATATTTTATAGGTGAAAATGAATATCCTGATTCTCCTGAATCAAATGAAACTATAATAGCTCGACCATATAGAGTCTTTTCTCCTACAAGGGATGTAGCTATTAATACTGGTGAACAAATGATTCAGGTAGCTGGCAAGTCAACACAGTGCAATTCTTTTCCAATAGAAGAACCATTACATGCAAATTATAAACAAAATTTGGTACCAAGTTATAACTATGGAGAAATACCTTTTCAGAATACAGTACAAAATGTGCAAAATCAAATAATCCAAGAAAGTATGCAGCAAAATCAAAACTTACAACAGAATCATATGTGCAGTCGACAAAACATGTTAGTAAATAATTTAAATCTTCAGCAGAACCTACAAAATTTAAATCAAGATTTAACAGCACAATCTATAAATCTACCAATGCAAGTGAATTCAATAGCAATGCAAAATCAAAATGTAAAACATATAATTCAACGACAAAATCAGTTGCAACAAGTAATTAGTGCCAACAATAATCGTGCAATGCCTCAGGAACCACGAAAAGTTATATTAGAACAAACTTCAGCACATATGTATAAACAACCATACAGCAATTTATCAACTCATATGCCTACTGTAATAGATGCAAAACAAATGGGATCTTTATCACCAGATTGTTCACCAGATGTATCTCAAAATTTAAATGATGCTTTTTGTCAGTCAAAAGGTGATGAAAAAACAAACACTTTAAATGAAACTTACGACAGAACTATTCAAACAGCAAATCCATTAAGAATTCAAAATCCAGAAATTTCTGTAATTACAAACAATGCAACATATAATGATGATAGTTTGTTAGAATTTTTAATAGATTCACCAACTCCATCAGACAATGATAATAAATCAAAAGATACTGCTGTTAATACAGATAATATTCCACATGTGCCACTGCGGAAGAAAAAAGCTGAAAAATTAGAACAACTCGTAATAAGTGCAATTAATTCTCAAAATGAAGTCGTCAATAAGGTAAGGTATTAACTTTTACACACATATATGCGTATTTAGTTTAGTTAAATAATTTATTTATTCTTTTATTATTTCAGATCCTTATCGCACAAAATGATATGGTAACAAAATTTTTAGATATAGATAGAGACCGCCAAAACCGACTTGAAAATCGTTTGGATGATTTATTAAAAGTTGTTCATGCTTCTATAGTCACAAAACAAACTTCAGAAACAGATATTGAAATACCTCCACTACCACCAGAACCTACAATAACATCTTTAGTACCTCCTCCAAGACCTGGTACTGCACCTCCAAAATTAGATCTAGTTCCTCCAAAACCTTGCCGTGTACCTTGTACAGTGCCAAATTCTAACATTCAATTAGTCACTCAAAATACTGTAGCAACAAGACCAGGTGTGGTTTCACCTATACTTAGTCCAGTAAAAAAGCCTGGTACTATATGGTCAAAACTGGGACCAGTATCACAATCTCCTTTTGTAAAAGCTCAACAGCGATTAGGTTTACAGTCTGTTGTTTCTACAGAAACTCGTACTCAATCATCTGCAGAAAGACGCATCGCTAGGGAAGTAGAGAAAACTATGGATATAGAGACTTTAATATTTGAAACTAAAAGATTTTTAGATGTAGAAAAACAATTAGAGGAGAAAATAGAAAATGCCCGTCTTGAAACAGCAATAAGTCAAACTTTAAGTGCACGTAAAAGATTATTTACACAAAGAGAACCTACTGCAGCCATGGTATTAACTGCAGCATTTTTAGAAAATGAATGTCGCACAGCGGAAAAATTTATTAATCATTATCATATTTTTGATATAAATCAAAAGAATTTAAAAGGTATTGAGGACGATTTATTAGCAGGTCAAGGTGAAAGCTATGAACGTCTGCGACAACTAAATATAAAGTCTGCTTATATACCTGATGATCCTTGTGATACCTCTACACCAGCAAAAATAGGAACTATTCCTAATAATAATGAAAAAACATCTGTAACAGTCCCTAAACAGACAATTCAACAATTAGCTCAACTTGTAATGAATACGGGAAGATGGAAAGATGTTGGTGGACAAAATATACAACAGAATTTTGGACAAGCTATTCAATCAAGTATCCAAAGACCTCAAATAAATACGCAAAATATACATCCAGTTTCCTATAATGAAGTATTTACTACAGCAGAACCTAAAAGTCTATCCAAAGAAATTCACACAAAAAATGATCAAAACCATGTTCGAGATTGGATGTCAAATAAATATGATAATTTACCAAATGAAACTCAAACAACATATGTTTCATCACACAATATAGTAAATCAAAATCCTAACTTTCCGATAGGCTTTTCAAAATCAGAATTAGATACTGAGAATCTAAAACAAAGAAATTCCAATGGTGAAATATGCAGACCTACTGAATTCAATGGTAATATTATATCAGGTCGTAAACAAAGTGTACGTTTTATGGATGAAGCATTAGCTGAATTGCAACGTATGTACATCGAAACAATGTCTAAAGAACAACAAGAAATGAATGATAGTTTACCATATGTATTGAATAATGCTAATACACTTCCACTTGAAAATCAACAAATGATTGAAAAATATATTCATGATATAGTACCAAAAAAACAATTAAAAGAAAATAAAGAGAAAGATACTGATTCTGATAACGACGATGAATTTTTAGATACTACTGCTACTATGCCTACAATTGTCCCACGTCGGAGTTCTCTCACATCAACTGGTACTACTTCTACTGCGCATTCTATAAAATTCATAAAACCAGATAATTGCTTAATAAGTTAGTTACACTAACAAAGAAATATTTTTATTACATACAAAATACAAGCAAAATGTTTGTAAATATTTCTAATTATTGCTAATATCTAAAGAGAAAATAAAATATTTTCTTCATCATTTTCCAATAATATAACAAGGATAAATAACTTTTCAAATTTATCATGATTATAGATTAAGCTCATATCAACATTTAAATTATACTTTTAAGATATGCAATACAATGCATACCATATGCATATATTTTTGTGCAATATATTTCATTCTTTGATAGTTAAAAAAGGGACATAGTTAAAAAAAGAAAAATATTCTAACAATAATTAGGTTATTGAATAACTTCTTAATGAAAAGACTAAGTAGATCTTCTCCATTAAATGTTAATAACATGTGCATTACTATAATCAATTGTATGATGTTACAAATATCAAATATTTGCTTTAATACTTTTCACTTTATATATATTATACAATAATAAAAGTTGTATTCTTGATAATGATCATTCCTATTAAACAATTCTAAACAAATTAAATTGTTAAAGATTCTATTATATTTTATCATATTATACATACATTATATACAATTTGTTATGACTTATATTAGTTTATGCAGTTGAATCGCATAAGATTATTAAATTCATTTATATTTTTAACTGTTATATTAAATTTCTAGTTCTTTAAAATGTCCCGTGAATAATAATACATTATCGACAACCTTGGTTTTTTCGTCACAAAATACTTTAACGATGTTAAAAACGAAGGAATGGTTAATTCTGAACTCTGGTTCGAAATCAAGTGAAGAGCCCTCTTCTAGCAGCCCTGCAAAAATTGTAAAAAATAATAAATTTTACGGATAATAAATAAGAAAATAATGGTTTAATGACATAATGATGACAAAACTGATGCTAACAAGTAGTATCAAAATAATATTAATATAATTTGTGTTACAATATGTATAATTAATTTAAAGCAAAAAATGATGACATTCATTTTTAATTTGTAAATCTTTATTAAAAATAATATCTTCAATAACAATTTTACATAACATCATACTTTATATTTGCGTAATATTACAGTGGATTGTAATAGTGTAATTGTATACTGAACTTAAATAAATTAAAATTACAGTATATTTTCTTTATTGTACGCAAAGCTATTTCATTTGTTTAATATTGAGGTTGAATAACGTGTCCACTGAAAATTGTTGCTACATCGATTGTATTAATTTCTTTATTTTTAAACAATTTGACGATACTGAAGACAAATGGACGATCTACTTCAATTGTCGGTGGAATTAACAACGAGAGTGGTACTAAAATAGCTTCTGCAACAAAAATGTTACGTTAATAAATAACATAAAAGGTTACATAATAGAATATACACATATATATTTTTGTTATTTATCAATACACAAGAAAAAATGCATATATAAATGCAAATATAAAAATAAAACACATTTAAAGATTGCTAATGAGTCTACTGTATAATGTTATGGTATCTTGATCTTCAATTAGAATTTTACAAATACCATAAAAATGGTCGATTAATTTCCACTATTGACGTAATTAGTACTATATTTAAATAATGCCCTACTGGAACAAATTTTAAGTTGCTTTTTATAATATAATCTAAGTTGAAATGGAAAAGGAAAAAGGAAAAGAGTAACTGAAATGTTCATAGTAATCAAACATAAATAGAACAATTCGGCAAAAATATTAATACTAAACAAAAATTAATAAACGCATTTTACAAACAAAGTGAAACAATATTTTCAAAAAATTTTATGAAAATTTAGTCATTAAAGTATACTGATTTTTTGTCAAGCAATGAATTGAAATTGATCATAATTTTCTTATAAGAAGATATCAATCAAATCTATTTATAATTACGACTTTACTACGTATAATTATATCTATGTGATACTTTTAAATATGTTTAACTTTTAAAAATGAAATTTTTAGTTTAACATTTATTGTAGGCTAAAATTTACCAACAAGGAGAGTGCAAGCCCTTCGGGTCACCGATTTAATTGAAACTTTGCAGCTTTGTAGATATCGTCATGCAGTTTAAGAAAATATATCATTATAGCTGCAACTACTCAATAGTTTTTGAAATATTTGCGATTAAAGTTTTATTACTTCCTTAATTATACATTTATTTACAATATGTTTGAAGTTAAGTTGTAGCGTAATGTCAACGATCGAGAATTGCTATACTGGAGGAGCCGGGGTTCGATTCCCGTCCACAGTTTTTTTTCAATGTATTTTTTATTTTGTATTCATTTTTCGCCTATGAAAACATTGTAAATACACAATTATAAATAAAATTTCTTAATAAAAAAATTTATTTTTACGCTTTCTTATACTAGTATATATTTATTACAAAATAATAAAAATATTATGCAAGAAAAATACTTTTCAATAGCAATCTTATTTACTACAGGAAATATAAAACCTATCGCTCATGTCAGTATTATTAAATTAAACATTGTATAAGAATGTTGCCTATAATTCCAACTTTGCTGTGCAGCTATAAATGTTCATGAATTAATTACGAAAACTTGGAAATTTATTAATTTTCTACTATCGAATTGATTTCTAGTATCTAGTTCGAATAGTGCCATCTATTCGATCAGCGCCATCTATGATTTTGGACCTAAAACTCAGAAAAGTAATAGGAATATAGAATAGGAGAGGAGGTCGTCGAAGAATTTGTTACGTGACAGACAAGGACAGAGATGGGATAGAAAAGGATAGAAGGGCTCCGACGGAGAAATGTTAATAAATTACTCAATTTCCCTAATTAATTTATGAACTTTTATAATTTCAATGCAAAGCTGAAACTTTAGGCAACATTCTTATATAATTTTTGTAAAGAATTTAACGCTAATTTGTTAGTTATTAATTATTGTTTGATAGCGTTCATGATTTCGTAACGACAACAGTCACGATCTTCCCTGAAAATAATTAATACTAAACGAAACTAAAATCAAAATGTGAACAAAAGTGATATGTGAAGACGCCCCAGGATATCGTTTACATAATGCGTGCATGAAGGTCATAAATTGATTACACAGAAGATAGTAATTAATAAAAAAACCAATGGCGTCTTCGACAACAATTCAAACACTGCGTAGAATAATCATTAATCATCAATTAATTACGGACAAATTTATATCGGAAAATATATTGGAAAGTTCTTGAAGGATCTGCCTTTATGATGCAATTATAAAAGTTCATAAATTAATCCCAGATATTGACTAATTTTCCATTGCCGATTTGATTTATTAAAATATATTAGGAGCACATAACCAGAGTTAGTAAATTAACATCAGAGCCATTTATGTTCTCGTTGCGACCGAACATTCCGACCATAAATAAGATTGTCCTCTCGCTCTCGAAACAAATGTCCTTATACCACACATCAGCACTCACGCTATCACTCGATTATACGTATTTCCACTCATACTTCATCTTATCTCTCTTATGAAACCAATTCCATAGATATAATCTGCGTTCTGTATATTACATTTTATACTTTTTTATAAGCATAAAAATTGCATATCAGCTATAAAAATAACAATATAAGAAAGGTAATGATACAAGAATTATGTATACATATGTTTATGTTTCTATAATATTTTAGTTTACATTAGTATTATAAAGATTTAAATTGTCATTTTGCTGTTAAGAAATAATTTTTATATTTTACTTAAATTTGGTAAACACATTATTATCTGTATTTAATATGTTAAAAATTTATAATCATACTGTAAGTTTACCAATCCCAACTATTAGACTAATTGATTAATATGAAAGATATTAGGAAAACCACTAATATGACCCTAATTCTTATCACATTAAACCACTTTTAGTTATTTCATCAAATAGTCAAATATGACTTGCAAGATACAACAATCTTTATAATGATATTTCTTGTAGATAATTTATTAGAAATTAAAAATTAGAAAACTAGCCTACCAGTTCCAATTTTTTATTAGTTAAATATGTTTTTTTTCTTGTTATTTACTAATTTTATATATATTCAAGTTGTTTTATTTTTTTCAATTTTTTAAGTTTTAATCTTTTTTTTTTTCATTTTTTTTTAGCTTCAATATTAAATGTAGAAATACAACATAATATTAAACATAAAATGGTAATTTAATTAAGTATAAAATAATTGTGTAACATATAGATTCTGGTAAACATGTTGTGAATTTAATTATAATTTCAATGCATTTTAATGTTATAAACAATACATGAGTTACAGTATTTTTATTTATAAGAATAATATTATTACTGTTTTTAGATTTTGGGTTCATTAACATGACCACTGAATAATGACAAAATAGAATGTGTTCCACTTTTTTCATCATATACGTTTTTTATGATATAATAAACGAATGGTCGTGTGATAGCAAAATCCAATGAAATTATCATAGACATTTTCATAAAAAAGATACCTGAAACAAAATTATAGGAATAATAAAGTATTGATTACTTTGCGTACTATATTCTTTATGATGTGACATAACAAAGATACGCATTTGAAAATGAGTTTTATAAAAAAATAGTAAAATAAAAGCAATAAAATAGATATTTACAATTGATAATTGTAAATTATATTTGAAGCTTTATTGTAAAATATTAATCACAAGTAAATAGTAAATATATAAAGAAATATATAATTACATTTATTATATTATATTGCCTTAATTTGTCAGAAATAAAAATTTTGAATTTAAAATGTTTTCAGTAAATAAAGTTTGACGTTTTTCAGTTATTTTTGAAACATTAATAGTGCTACTAAAAAAACAAAACTGAAAATTATTTTTCATCTTGTAACTACCCTAGCATTAGAAATACTGAGTTAAAACTTGATAAATAAAGTAGTTTTGAAATCCATCTATTACTTTTGTCTACTAAAATATGCATTTCAGTTCATATTTCAATTCCTTTCAAGGGCAGATGCTTATTTAGTAAGATCCTTTACAACAACATAACTTTAAAGTAAATAATTAGATAAGTTAAGCCAACTCTATAGAATTAATAAAATACATGTATCAACTACTAATAATTTATGTCGATATTACTTAATTTAATCTTTATTTAATCTTGTTATCTACAAATTTAACTATATTAAATTTTTAATTCAAACTAAAATAATTTATTAATCTTAATTTTTTATATATT
>NW_016909094.1:554171-581528 GCF_001483705.2 Eufriesea mexicana
ATTATTAAATAATTAATATTATGTTTGTACATTAAAAATCTATCTTATAAAAAGTAATTTAAATATATTTTAAAATACTACAATGATATCTTTAGTCAACAAAAATCATATATGTTGATCGCATTGTAACAATTTAGGTAATACCCAATTATTTTATGCTTAGTAGTTATTAATTTATTATTATCGGCATAAAAATAAGTAATATAAAATAAAGTTTAAAAAAATGTAAATTAGAATTTCCTTGGAAGTAATATTCGTAAAAATAATTCTTTTTTATTTCTTAATGCAGATTTATTACTATTATTTTATGTACATGATACTTTTATTGCTATAAATAAAAGGATAATATTCCTAGCTTCTATATATAACTTTCTTTTCATTTATATTTTTTATTTCTTTTTACAATTTGAAAAGGAAATAAAAATTTGCTTATTTTGTTAAGAAAATAATATTTTCAAAATTTTTATAACTGAAATATTTAGAACTTTGTTAAAACAATAATATATACAAATCACAAAGTATAATATACAAGAATATATTTACAAACATAAAACTTACATGCATGGACAAAAACATAAACAATTGAAGAATAAAAATTCATGTAATAAAGAATTACAATTATATGATGTGTGTTAATTTTCATACAAGCATATTACAAATACTGAGATTACATATAACATTTAACATTTTTTTCCAATACTTATTTTGTTAGTTTCAAATATGCATGAAAACTAGATATTTAGATGTTTATATTGTTACTGAATAATTTACACATGCAGTAATTTGTACTTTATGACATTTTAAGATGTTTGAAATTACGATTTTAAAATATTTAAAACTTTAAGTCAATTATATAATCTTAAGATTATGATTTATAAATAAAGCTGTCAATATCAAATAAATAAAATAAATGTAATAAATAGGTCTAACTATAAATCATAAATTGATATTTGCTTTGTCCAAATATTGAATATAATAAATAACTAATACGAAATATTCACATAATTTTTTACATCCATTTTATGGGAAAAATAATTCTACAATGTTTTTAACCTTACAGCAAAATTCATATATTATGCCTATTTTCCAATGTATGAATGAAAACATGCAACATTAAGTTTTAAGAAAATTCAAACAACATTTTTTAAGATCATTTTGAATTACAAGGTACAATTTTTTGTACCTTATTTTTGTCTCTTATTTTCTGTTATTATAAATGAACAGATAATTCACTGATACTATTTTCGTAATTTTAATAGTAATTAATAGCTTTACCCTTATTTTTAAAATAATAACAATATAACTATTTATAACTATCTATAATAGTAATAAAATGACGATACAATTTTGAGTATTAGTTAAAGTAATTATTTATGTAATATCTTAAAGGTCAATTTTAATGTATTAATTGAATAAAAATATATTGCTTACAAAAGTTGAGTATTTATAATTTTACATTGAAATCTTTCATATCACGTCATATTTTCTATGTCATGGTATGATATTTTTTAAATCATAGGGTTCGAAAATATTTCGTCGTGTATAGAAGATTATTTTATAATTAACAATTATGTATCTATGTATGCACGAAGAAATAAGATTATGATCATATTAATCAAAAATTGGTTCCTGAATATGACCAATAAATATTGGAATAACTTTGCTATTCTTAGTTTCCGAATTTGTAACTATTACGGTGATACTATATATGAAGGGTCGGTCGATTGGCATTTTTATTCTGCATATTATACCGAGTTTCCTTTCTGCACCTAGAATAAATTGTATAATGATCGTATTAATTTTGATTGAACGATTATACTTTTCTTTTTCCCTGTTGTTCTTACTATACGAATCAACATGCATTAAATATTATGTCACAATTAAACGAAGACTTTAAATTGCAGATTTTGTAAAATAAAAAGTACGGAAAAATTTGTACATAAACCATCAGTTTATAAAATCGAAATCTTTCCTACAAAAAGAAGAAGAATTAAAGAGATTACATACTGTACATATCGAACAGTGAAAAAATTTAGATGTGTCGTGTTCAATATAAAAAAGAAAATATGTAAATGATGATGTTTATAAGATCTTCTCAAACAATGATTTTATTTTAATATTTCAAAAACAAAGGTACATCGATTAAAAGGAAAAATATAAAGCTTTGTTCTTTAAACATTTTGCTTCACTATTATTTAAACTCTAATATCGATCCTTCAAAGACCACCACTGTATTATGCTGAATTGCGAAATAAAAAGGTTTATCAATTTTGAAGACTGGAATTGGAACTGGAATACGAGCCGAAATGAGCGATATGATAATACCTAAAAAGAAACAAATATTGCGTCATAAATAAATACGAATTAAATTAATTTGCGTAAAAAATATCGAAAACATTTTTTTATAATAAAAATTTATTATCTATTAAACAAATATAAAATTAATAAATAACAAAATCAAAATGATAATAAGTGAAGTTATAAGTTTAAGAAATATGAATCATCCATAATAGTTGGAAAAATAGTTTATATCCAAGGAATCTATAAAAATGTATTATGAACTTTTCAGTATTATATAATGAAGTATTGCACTTTTGTTACTAATTTTTAAAAACATACATAAAATTTACATAAAAATAGTAAAAATAGTTAAAAGAAGTGAAGAAAACAGAGATAATTAAATAAACTAATAAAACTTTTGAAAATAGATTTATGTGTATAGCTGTACACAAGATTAAACTTTTGTTTTAAAAGATATTAAACGTAATTGTTATAAGAGTAAGGTAAAATATATAGTTCCTTGATGCTAATATTATTTAATATGTATATTGAATGTATAATGACATTGAATAAAAATATTATTTAATAGTATTTTCATTATAAAAAAATAATTTTTTGCAAGTCATAGTAATTGAAATAATGAAGAAACTGACTTATTTTTTATTTATTTATGACCTACTGAATAAGAACACTATTTTAATAAGGAAGTAGAAAACTAGAATTTATTAAAAAGTATAAAAATAATAAAAATTAGTAGCTTATGAAAATAGATTTATTTTTTCTTAAATTAGGAATATATAGTATTTCGCATTAAATTAATAATGAAATATTTTGCTTTTACATTTTAATTTTATAATGTATTTTCATAAAAAGTGCAATTTGAAAAAATGTATTAATTAATATAAAGAATGGAAACTTAAAATATATATTATCAATAAAATAAGACTAAAACCCTCAAAATATGCCCAGAAACATTTAACAAATATGGAAATAAAAGTCTAATATGTTAAAAAAATTGAATAAATAAAAAAATAGAAATATTATTAACATTACATGTCATCAGTATTTGATTTCTAAGGATGACTTTAGTTACAAGATATTTATATATTTTTTACTTCTTAACTGTTCTATAAATTTGAAAATTCTTACCTAAATCAAAATAACATGATTTGTAATTGTCCCTAATTAAATATTACAAATACTAAAAATCTGTTCTGGGAAATTAATTTAGCAACATATATAAAAATACCATTTTTGAAAAAATATAAAAATTTCTTAACGAATAGTAACAAAGTAGTGAAATAGATTAGAATTAGACATAGGTAGAAAAGTATAAATAATTTCATTGTCAAATCTGTATATTAAATACAAAATTATAATATTATGTAAATATATAAATATAGTGTTCACAATAATAGTAGTTCAATAATTGTATATATTATAAATAACGACTAAACAATCCAGAATATACTTTTATATTAGTAATATTATATTATTGCTAAAAATTTCAAATAAATTATATTTGGAAACCAATTTAAAGAATATATTAACTTTAGTTTTGTAAAACTCAACATGTGAAACAAAACAAAATATATAAAAAAAATATGAAACATAAAGGTATAAAGTATTATTATGCAAGAAAGTATAAAATAATGTGATACAAATACGTCATATTGATCAAAACCATGTATTCAAAACATATTTTTGTTTCTTTTTTCGATTATGGACATAACAACTAACATTATGTTACTGCATGAAGTTAAAACTCTATTAAATGTTTATTTAGTATTGAAAATTTTAAGATTATAAGAATATTTTCACTAAATTATATTTCATTTAAATAATTTGGTATAATCTTATTCAAATATCTTCAGAAATTGAATTTTCATTAATTAATATAAATTACAACATTTAAAATAATGAGATATATTATATATAGAAATAGGTACAGTACAACAAATTAATTACATTCTTTGAATGCAAGAAATTTTATCACTAATTTGTTTCTATATATATATTTTTATATATTTTATATATTAAACTATAAAAAATAATAAAGTATGTTAAATTATGAAAAAATAAGGAATGAATAAATAGCTCAAAAAAGCAAGTTAAACTTAAATATATTATGAGAAATCAAATATAATAAATTAATAAAGTAGAATAAAGTAGAAAATGAAAATAAGAATTTTTTTAAAAAGAAAAATGAAGGGAAGTAATAAAAATAAATACTCGCAAAAAATATGTTACTAAATTAGATTAATGGTATACATATATAAGAAAGTCTTATTTCTTCCTCTTTATTTCTTATACCATCATACGCTTTTTTCTACGGGCTTTAACTGAACGATGATATAACGTATTTTAAAATGCAATAAGAGAGACGACAACTTTTTCCACGTGTAAAAATTCATTTATTTAAATCAATCGAACCAGTTAAGCAACTTATATTAAAATAAGAAAAAATTGGCAAGACAGTGCACAATACGGCGTATACTATTGATCCCTAATTCAATTTTTAATACCATAGAAATAAAAAAAGTCATGAAAATTCTGTACATCGTATTAAAACGATATTGGAACCCTATGGTATAGCATTTGCTAAGAACAAAATTACATTGTAGTATTTAATAATCGACAGGAATGGTCGATTGACGTAGAACTGAATGGGCTTCGCCGGTGACCAAAAGCTCGAAAGAGGCCTTACACCGAGACCTGCCACAAGCAATTAATAGTGAATTATTCGCTTAAGCTACGAGCACGGAATAGGAAAAACATTAAATCACTATAATGTGCTATGTTACCGTAATCAAGATAATAAATATCATTGAAAGACCATTATAATAATAATTCACATAGAAGATTTGATTATATTAAACTGAGTATAAAGACAGAAAAAAGAGCGAAGAAATTAATCTCTTGTATGATTTTTTAAAAAATGCAAAAATTAATTGATTTAGATAAAAGTATATAATATAACCAAGTAAATCATGCAATTAACTCGAAGTCAATAATTCGGCCTTCGAAGAGAATTGTGTTGTCATTCCGTGATGTAATTGCAAAAAAGAACGGCCCATTTACTCGAAACTCTTCTAGGGAAGGAGATAAGAAGAGCACAACCTCGATTTCTGTCGAAAAAAATTGTACAATGTTATCAATTAAAAGAAAAACACTGTCACTATTTGTCTTAAGTGTATTTCATTCTTTGTCTTCTTTGCTCTTTTTCTAGTTTCTTATTTAATCAATTTTATTAATGATTATAGTAATTACAATTCCTGATTAATTCCTGATTGGTCATAAAAGTGTTAAAGGAATAGATTAGTTAGATGAATACTTCATAATGATTTAGCTATACCAAATTGCTTTTTATATTTTCTTTAAGTTCAAAAATAAAAGTAAAAGTTAGTATAGTAAGTAAAGTAAAAGTTATATCTTTAAGACATAATTATTTTTAAGATGTGACCACTAATTGCCAAAATAATATATTATTTTTCATTAAGTGATAAAGAGGTTATACAATATAAATTAGTACAAAAACATATACATATAAAGACACATAATGACAGACTATTGTGCACCAAAGCTAACAATAATACATTCAAAAAAATAAGAACAAGAATGCAACAAACCAAATATGAAGAAGCATTTTATATCATTGCCTGTACATATAAGCATATTGTGATTCACCTTCTGATAGAATATACTTTTATAAAACGAATACACACATAAAAATGCATAATGCATAATTTGAGGAAAATGAAAATTAAAAAATATACATGCAAGCTTCAATGTAATTAAAATATTTTAAAAAACTGTCATATCATTTCTCCAAACTGTTAAAAAGTTTTGGAGGAATAAACTATGCAAGAAATGAAATTAAGCAAAATATTGTTTTAAATATTAATCAATATACTGAATATATAATTATAATTTCATTTGAAAGTAAATAAAATATACAGTTGATAATTTGTATTTTTATATATATAGTTTTACATTAGAAATGTTTCTTTATATATTTATCCTATAAAGAAACTTAATGCAAAATCTTGCTAATATTATGTTTAAATAATTTAATATTTTCTAACAGTAGATATTATTATTTAAATAAATCTATCTTTCTTAGATTAGGTTATACTTTTAATATTTTCATACTAAGTAATTTCATGTTTAAGATAATACTTTACTTAATTTCAAAACAAATTAATCCAAATAATTTTTATTTACTTACCAGTAACAGCAGTAGCTTCACTACCTTCTTCATTTACTTCAATGAATGCCTTTTGTACAACCTTAGTAACTACTAACTCTTCATCAGAAATTCCAGAAAAATTAGCATTTCGTGAAAATGCATCGATTAAGCCCATCTATACAAAATAAAAATTAAGATGTAAAAAATATAGTTTTATATGAATTACATATTTATTTCATACCTTTTGTAAAATATTATTAAGTTCTATTTTACTTTCAATTTTGAACTTTGGTAAGTATAATTGTATTTCACGTTCAAAGCCTTGATTTAGTATATCAGTTAAACTTGTGGTTTGTAATTTTTTTTCAACTTCAGCCAAGCCATCAATTTCATTTGGAAGAATTATGACCATACTCAATTCATCGCCCTACAAAATTTATTTATTTAATTTTATTATCTAGAATTTTCTCTGCTATTATAATTGTAACATATAAATATTGTTTCCATTTATCATTGATTTTTTTTAAGACTTACCTTGTATGGTATTACGATAAATTTAGCATTTAAATTTGCAAGTTCACCATATTTGTAGGTACCTTGTCTATACATTGTTGGAACTTGTTTTACTGTATTCTTATTAACATTGAATGGCATATTTTTAGTATGATCAGGACTGAACTTATTTTTCCATTGACCCTTAAAATATACTGCATTAATAAGTACTAATGCTGTTGAATCATCTATGTCACCTGTTAAAGAAAAATATCAATGAATTTAAAATTATTTCATGTAATTTGTAATATCGACATTATACATCCAATAAAATTTTTCAAAGCATTTTCCTGAAATTTTAATAAAAAGAGTAAACATTTACAAACCAGTATTTATAATGTCTTGAATAAGATTATTTGTGTTTTGTTCAACCCATCTGTTAATAATATTTACAGCTTCCAGAGATTTAGCAAAGTTTATTGATTGAGTAACAGAACGGAAATATGTTTGTGTTAGATCTTTGTAACTTGAGTTTATATTGAAATTTTCAGCTATAAAAGCTTTGTTTGCTAAGGCCAGTTTATTTTCATGGACATTCTAAAGTCAAATATATAACATAAAATAATAATAAATAAAAATAAAAATTTTATATAAATAGAGGAAATTGATATGTACATTAAGATTATCAATAAGTGCTTGATAACCACATGTGGCAAGGCTATCTGGCGATGGAAGATGAAGCACTGTTCTAAACTGGCTTTCTGTCTTTCCACGAGCTCCAAAAGCAGCCATAGCAAGAACAATACCTGCACTCAAAGGAGATATTATAAGATTGCCAGGCTTTTCTTCTATAACAGCCTGGAAAGAATTTTTATATCTATAATTTACTTATTTTTATCAATAATTAGTTTTTCAAACTAATTTTCACAAATAATTTTTACAAACAATTTTACAATATTGCCTTACCTGAAATAGAGAAGAGGAAAATTGATTTGCGCCCAATGATACAGCATGTAGTGCTTCAACATTATTTTCTGCCCTTGCCATTGTTAGTGCAAAAGTTACCAACCAAAAACTTCCTGTTACTAGAAAAATTTATTTATTAATTATTAGTTAGAATTGTTAAAATAGATTTTAATTTTTAATATATTTATTTTATCTTAAATTAGGTATAACATTAAACATTATGCAAACTGAGGCATATCACACATTTCCTATTCATTCTTTGTATTACCACATGTAACTTAATATTAAAACATTCAGGATTGAAGCTCATATTGTTCAAGATACTTCATATTGTTACAAATGATTTTTTATAAGATAAAATTAATACTAAATAAAATATAATGAAAGTGAAAATTTATTACATACAAATTTTCAATAAAATTGAAAATTTAAATACATACACATCATTTTATTATTATCATATATTATTTAAATATTGTTATTTGATGAATAATTTTTATGTATATTAATACATCTTAATGTCATGTCATATCACAAAGATACTGTCAGATAGACAATATGTTATTTTTGACATTGAAATATAATTGATTAATATTAAATAATCTGACAGTACGTCATTATCCGAAAATTATGATAACAAGGTTACATACAATATGCATGTATATAATTAACATACGAAAAATGTGTATGTTACGCAAATATTCTAGTATTCTTGTACAGAGTCCCATGAATTCAAGATTCGAAGTTTCAGATTCAAAGTTCATTATACGTAAAAGACTAAATTGCCGAAGAATAACAGCTACGTGACGTGATTAACGAAAACCACAGTGAAAGCTTCGGGTAAAGTATGAAAAAAACTATAAAACTTAAGACTTAACCATGAACACATATGTATACAATTACACATATTTTTTGCTTTAGCAAATACATTTATAATAAAATATAGAAATAGTAGAATAATTACGAACATTAGAACCAATTCAAATTAGGGAAAATTTGCATTAATATGATTAATTTCAATAAAAAATTAATTTTATTTTTTCAATAAGGAAATATAAGATTATTATTATTAATTATAAATTTAATTCTAACGATGCTGCTAAATTTATAATATTGTCATTATTTAATGTCTTTACTGTATAAATGTATATAAGTATTTGAATAATTTTAAATACTAATTTTTGAAACTTTCAATTCATATTATAAATAAGAACTATTTATTAATTTACACTATTTTTAATGTTATTAATATTTATGTTATTTGCAAGTTACAGAAAAATTTCATATTTAAATTTATGAAAAGAGAGTATATACAAGCTTTCATAAAATTTTGATAAATATGTATCTTTATTGCATTATTTACCTTTATTATCATCAAATGTCAGATGTAAGGGTATCTACATTTAAAACTCATAAACTGGTTTTACATCCAGTTTCATCTCTTAAATAATATTTATGACATGATGTTCAATTGTTGTTTACATTTACTTTGGTTTATGTACGAACATGTAAAATAGACAAATAAATACATCTGTATTACCAACATTTAACAATTTTTTTTCACTATTTTATTTAAAAAAATATTTAAATATTTTTCCATTTATATATTAAAAAAAAAAATCCAGAACTTAACAAAAGAGGACAAAAAATACAATAGTTGTAGATAAAACAATATGTAACTTGTATATTTGTATAAATTTTACTCCAAGTCTAATTTATTTGAACGCTAATAAATATTATAACAAATTAAATAAACGAAGAAAGTATAAAACCGAAAAATAATGATGTCATCAAGAATAAATATTAAAACATATTTACTTTTTATATTTTATTTTCCTACGTTTCACTTGACGAAAATTAAAATATTAAAAATATTAATCTTTTATTTTAATTTTTATTCTTATGCTATTTTTTTTATTGTATTTTATGGAATAGTTTTAGTGTTGTGTAGTCTTAGTGTTTTTTTATTAAAAGTTCCATTTTAAAAAAGAGAAAAGTCTTGAAATAATTAAATGAGAACGAGGACTCCTCAGAACTACATACTATATACATATATAATACAAACTATATATATATATATATATCGTGTATGTTTACACATATAGAAGAAGATAATTTCAATGTTTCCCTTGTGTCTCGCCGGGGAAAACCCATTAAAGCATGAACAAGTATTATAATATCGTTGTTTTCAACACGACTAATGACACATGTAATTGCTTTGGAAAACCCAGTGAAGAAAAAGACGAAAAAATAGACTTTTTGTCACAACTATACTCATCAATGCCTAGCTCATAATCGAAATTATGCAGAATAATTAAAATCGTATTTACTATATAACGTATAATGATTAATTATTATACGACATAGTGATTAATATACATTTTTACAACAAATGATTGGAAAATTTGAATTTTGAATCTTTCAAAAAACAAAAAGAAATTTGTAACAAAATTATGAAAAATTTGCGAAAACGGATTAAAATTAATTATAATCCCTTTTATTTTGATTTGAACGATTAGGAATAACAACTATTATTAATTGGTTGTTTAATACTATATAATAATAAATGTTATCTGTTGCGTATATAGTAGGAAAATACAACAATAACAATATAATTAGTAACAGTGATAAAGAAATAAGATAAACTTCAACAAATATAACTTCGAAATTATGTAACATTATAGAAATTGAAATAAAAAGGAGTTAAAATATAAAATATTTTATATAACAAATATAATAATTTTTCTAATAACAGATATTATAAATATCATAGTCAAATTTTAACAACGAATAATTTATAATTAACTTAATTTTACGAAAATTTTATAATTATTGATATATAATTTATTGCTCAGTAAACACATAAACCTCTGTTAATAATATTATAAATTTGTATTACTTCATTTTTATAAAACTCTATCTTTAAAAATTACATATTCTTATAATCATCAAAAAATATTCAATTTTTGTACACCATCTTATTTACATATTAATTAATAATTATTTGTTTTTAAAATTATGAAATCATAATTAATTGATCACTATTTTATTCTTTACTGATATTGATATAAATTGATATAAATGTATAGAGATAACAAATTTGATACATTTTATTGTTAGTAGTACAGTATGGTATGAATATATCACTCTTAACTACTCGATTTCATTGCACTAAAACTGATTAGTTTCCAAATCAGCGCACTATCAGCGGGAATGATACTTTACACATCGACCATATGTGTAATGTTTAGTTAATATTTAATGTTATTTTTTTTGCGATATAACGCGATTGAATAAGCATACCGAGAAATTGTATTTTCCATAGGCACATATTATTACAAATTGATTATTTTTTGTTTCTTCACAGTTACAAGCTTAAACTATGATTACTTTCATATAAGTAATTTTAATGTAATGAATTAATATCACGACTTCTAAAGAGGTTTCCCACTGAAAACACTAATTTTTTATACATAAAATTTGATTAATTAATTTTATTTCTTAATTAAAATAATATTTCAATTAATAATATTTTTAACAAATCATATTCATGAAAATGTAGTAATCTACGTAATATTTTAGACTAAATATTTTTAGTATATTTGATTGTTTAATTTTGTATAAATTATCTTAGTTACGTGTATATAGAATGATGTAAAAATTGTGTAATTAATAATTTTTAGTAAAAGTAAAATAAACAATTCGATCAAAGATTGTAAATTATGTTAATACAAATTGAAAGTTAAATAACTAAAAGTTATTCGTTTATTAAATAACATGCATATATAAAATTCTATATCCCTTTTTATTAAATACTACTTATAAATATATACGAACAATACGTAGGAACGATTGGGCGACAAATTCTTTATAACTTATGAAAATAAAATATATTAGAAAATCGATTGAATGGAATGAAAATAAAATTAATTATTTTATTGCTATTAATTGTTTTCATATCGTGAAATATTTAATAATATATATTTAAGAAATACTATTTGAAAATCAATATTTTATTTAATTTCATTGAAGAATATGTTGTAGAAAATATTATTAAATGTACCATTATATATAGATAAAGATTTTAAGGTTTAAAAATGTTATAATCATCATTCACTCTATAAAGAATCGAGAATCTACTCACACCGTAAAGATACCGAAAATGACAAGAAAGTACCGTTTCGAATATTTTTGATTTACATATTAAGCTCATTTGGTTATCATAGCACCAAATTTCTTATGTGAATGTACGAAAATTACAAAATTTCGATATAAATAAGATAACTGTTATAATAATTTTGTTTAAACAAAGTAATTCATTTTTCAAAAGCTATAATTATCAAAAAGGATTTGTATATATTTCGTTCAACTAAGATCTGCGATAACTTGCATTATGTTACATATACTACTTACATATACGCATGTTGGTAGTCTGCTCGTTTTACCTGTTGATCCTCTTCTAAAGTTAAACGCAGACTGCGAGAATAAGCAACGAAACGAATATAAAATTACCATAAAGAATTCCAGGGAAATACTAACAGCGAAAAGAACGAACCTACCGAGAATCAATAACGAATGAGCAGCCAATCACGAAGTGCGTATTCAATTGTCCACATGATCGTAGAGATCAACAAAGTGAATTTTAAATCTGATTGGTGCTTAACTAATGAAAATTGAGTGTAAACAGGACAATGTTACTGACAAATATTTTGTCAATATTACTGATTAAAATATTGTTTTTCTTCGAAGATAAATGTTTTTATTAAGAACATAAATTTTAATTACGCCAAAATATATAGTAAATTAGTTCTCGAAATATATCGATATATTTTACAATATCGTTAATATAATTATTTACACTGCATATTTTCATTATAACTAAAGATAGTATCTAAAATATTAATCTTTTTGTACTTCTTATTTATACTTAAAGAAGAAAATATTATTTATTTATATAATTCAGTAATTTTTAAGTACTAAGTGATATTAATTCTATATTAATTAATTAAACACACATTAATCAATTTATTATATTAATATCTTATTGATCCTTATATATCTGTAAAATAATTTAGCAATAAAAGTTAATTTTAATATTTTATGATCTTATATAACAGTATAAAATAAATAAAGATTATTTATTTTTATTATGATTTTGAGTTCAATAATTATTTTCAAAACATTATTAAATTAAAACTGATAATAATTAAATGTAATTCAATAATACGAAAATAACAGTAATTATGTTACCTATATATGTCACCTACTAGTAGAAAGAGGAATATTGTTCAAACTATAACGTCAAACTACGCCATTATACTATATCATGTTTCAAAATTGGTCATACAAAGAATGATTACATATTTATAAATTTCGATAAATAACGCAGAAATAAATGTAAAATTTGACTAAATTAAGTCTTAAAAAAATAAAATGTATTCCTCGTCATATCACGTTAAGTCAATTTGGAAATCTTTTTCCATCGAGTAAAGTAATTTTAGTCACAGTGAAAAGTTTTCAAGTATCGATTTAATCGCAAAGAATATTACAGATCATTATCAGTGAAATAAATATTTTTGCAATGTTATTTGTTTAATCATAAGTATAGTATACTCTTATCATGTCATTTCTTGATAAAAATTATTTTAAGAACCTATAGTAATATCATAGAAAATATAGTAAAATAGAAATAATTCATTAATAAAATTAAGAAAATAGCAATGAAAAAATTACTCTGATTATTTTAACGATACCCTCCCATTTCTTATCTAAAAATTAGTATTCAACACTTATCGTGCAATGAAACACATTATAAATATGCTCATATGACTCATACATTATATATTGTCTTCAAAAAATTTTAATAACTGATTTAACAAAAATTGACAATGTGAATAATTTATAATAAACATACTTACCAAATTATGAAAATGCACAAATGGCAAATATCCCGCGCAATTGACTGCAAAGTTACACCACTTTCAAGTATATTCACTTAACATAAATACATACACCTAATGTGACCACGTACTCAGAAATAACCAACACCGATAAATCGTAATGTTTGATAGATCGATCAATTAATCGATCAGTGTAAATGCTTGAAGTTAGATTCGAGTGAGAACTTGCTGCATACTACATATTACATGTAAACAGTAAACGATAAATTTCATAGATCTACATATTCACAAGACACACAAGTTATAGACGAAATATTTTTTTTAAATTTATGTAAATGTAAATGGTAAATTATAGAAATATACAATATTGAAATAATTGCATTTTATAACTTACATCATTATCACGATGAAATTGCATAAAACGAATTTATAGATTTTATTGGTTATATCTTTCTATTCTTTAGTAATATGCAGATTATTCAAAATGTATTATATTAATAAATAAATAGATTATTCAAAAGTTTTGGGGAAAATAAAAAAATATTGTAAACAAATTTTTCTTTAGACAGATAGGTTTTTCAAGTAAACGTAATATCATTCGTGTTTAACGAAATATGTTAATATATACACATACCACATTTATACATACATATATTAAAAAGATTATTTAATAATTTATGTAATTCACTATTTGCACATATTTGTAAAAAAATGTTTAAATATTCAAAAATATGAGAAGTTTTAAAAAATATTCCAAAAATTTTAAAAAACTATACCTAATAACTTCTAAACGTTAAGCTTCTATGTTTGAATCGTAGTTTTCGAAAGAGACTGATCAGAATCACTTCTAGCTAGCTACACCCATGTACTAAATAGTATACGATCGATAAGATTATTTACAAAATTCCTAAGAGGTAAACGCATCATCTATATCTATTTTCATCATATATGTTGATAGCAATGTGCCAATTGATACGAACGATGAGCGAATGGGAAAAGACTGGCAACTGTGGAAGGATGAATCGGCAACAGTATAAAAATGGGAGAGAGCGGGCGATTGTGAATGAGCGTCTCTCTGTAGCGTCGGTTAGTGAATATACACGTGTTTTATAATAGTGTGGTAACATAATATCTGAAATAACCTTTAACCGTAAGCAATAGAATATAAATGTTTTCTTTATAATCAAACGTCTTAACTTGTATATATATATTATTAAATAAATAACATAAAAACAGTAACGTAATACACAACATAACCTACAACAGGTTATGGACCCAGAACTCTGAACTACAACACGTATACACAGTAAGATTAAAAGTAAAAGTACATTAAATCAACCGAAATCGCCCACATGGACAAACTATCGGATGCGGAAAACTTTCTCCTCTGGAAGTTTCAAGTCATGGTGATATTAAAATCACACAATTTATACGAAGTTGTGGAGACCGTGATTGATGCGAAAGACAGAGATCCAGCATGGGAAACGAAAGACGCCATAGCGCAAAAGATTATCATGACCACGATGGAGAAGAGAATCATGGTGCACATTCTCACATGTACAAGCGCGAACCAGATGTGGTCGAAACTGCACACAATCTACCAAAGAGACATGAGTCAGCAAAAGTGCAGTCTCATGAAGGAATTCTACTCCCTTATATGTACCAAAGGAATCGAAATGAGTACCTGAGTAAATTAGAAAACCTTGTCTTTAGGTTGAGAGTATTACAGATAGACATAACAGACGACATGTTGATGTCCAAAATCTTATTCACCTTACTGATGCATTTGAGCATTTTACAACAGCATGGGAGTCAATGAGCAGCAATGACAGAACATTAACCAATCTTATGGTTAGACTCCTAGCAGAGGAAAATAAACAGAACATGGTTAAGGAGAAACCAATTGCATTTGGTGCAGTCAGCAAAAGATGCTTCCAGTGCAAGAGGACAGGGTATCTAGCCTGCAATTTCAGGATTCAGACACAGACCAAGTCAAGGCAGTACCAAGCCAAAGGAAAGGGATGGAACCCAAAGACAAACAATGGAACGAAGCAGCAGTGATATACATTGTAACATCTGCAAAAAGAGCAACAATAATGAGGCTAATTGTTACTTTCGCAGGAGAGATGCCAAGAATGTACCACAGAGAAAGGTAGCCTACTTATGCAACACAAACAGCCCAGCAGAGAGCTGGATTATTGATTTAGGTGTATCAATGCATATGGTCAAGGATGAGAACCTTGAGAATGTAAAAACAAAGAGAATTAGCATCAATGTAGCAAAGGAGGATCAAGTAATGCAGGCTAAAGGCATTGGATCCATGGAATTTGAGGAGTGTAAATTAAAAGATGCTCGTGCCTGACCTGACAACCAATCTATTATCAGTAAGTCAGATCACAAAGACTGGCGGTGAGGTGACATTCACTAATGAAAAGGTGCTGGTAAAGCAAAATAATCATGTAGTGCTGAATGGAGACAAAAATAAGAGCGGATTGTATGAAGTAACACTGTACACAGAGAAACAAAAGACTCATCTCAACAAAATCAAAGGGAAATAAAATGCACTGATGTGGCATGTCAAACTCGGCTACATGAGTAAAGAGGTGATGGTGAGATTGACCAAGATGTCCAAAAATATGGAAGTAACAGAAAAGGAGATTAGCGACATGGATGAGTGTCTTTCTGTTAGCGTTGGTTGGTGAATGTGCACGTGTTTTGTAAAAGTGTGGTAACATAACATCTCAGATAATCTTTAGCAGTAGGAAATAAAATATAAGTGTTTTCTTTATAATCTAACGTCTTAACTTGTATATATATATTATTAAATAAATAACAAGACAGTAATGTAATATACAACATAACCCACAACAGTATACAACTAGGATTTTCCCAACTCTTGCTCAGAGTTTCATTAGTAAGAATATTTTACTTGACTATCTTATCTATTTAAAATGTATATTTTCGTACATTGTGTGTGTGTGTGTGTGTTTGTGTAGCATATAAAAATAATTAATAAAAAATAACAAATGTAAAAATATATCATTTGTTATTAATTTCATTTCATAAATGCAATATAAAAGTTAATGTAATATAATAAAAGAAATTATTATGCCTTCTCGAAATATTCACGATCGATATTTATATCGCGGAAAGCTCTATTTTTGTCACAACATTTCTCGTTGTCTGGATTTTTCTGACAAAGTTCACAACCACATACTGATTCACGTGGTTTTTGCGGACCTTGTTTAGGTGGACAAGGTAATGGTTTTGTTGTTTCTTCGCAACAACATGGTCTACAAGGATCCTATAAATAATATTTTTTTCTATAAATATTTACATGTTTGTATGTCAAGTGAAAGACTATTAGAGAAAGTAAATAACTTAATTTTATATGAAATAATTGTTACCACATAAAGAAGATAATAGATATTAATCAACATTCTCTTTCTTATTTTCTAATTATATCAAAGTAATGGTCATAAATCCACAATTTATTTAACTGCCCATAAAAATATTATATAATATATATTAATATCATTAATACAATACCTGCATTTTAATATAGCAACAAGATTCAACAGCAGGGCAGATTTCACTAGGAGATGTATATGATTTTTTTGGAAGTGAGGATTCTGATTGAGGAATGTCTTTTTTCTCTTCATCCAATAATTTTTCTCCATTTTCTAGTCTTTTTTTGCCTTTTTTCTTTCTCGGAGGACATGCCGATTTAATTTGTGAAGAAGTCCAAGTAATTCCAGAATTTACTAACCAAATTATAAATTATTTAAGAGATAATTAAAAAAGTTTTATTATAACAATACAAATCATTTACCAGAGCCAAACAAATTATTCCATACACTTTTACATGCATTTTCATTAGTCATAATTTCTTATAATTCAAAGAATTTTTTTAATATATTTTTGTTTTTATAACATTAGAAAAAATTTTGCAATTAATTCTAATTTTAAATAAAAATAACCACAATTAGGACTTCATGATTGATACAATTACGCGTGTGATTTATTCGATCTTCAATCGTTCTTTTCTCGGCGTTGAATGCTTATATTTTATGCAAACTGAACATATTTAATACTTAACTTTTCTTTTTATCACTGAAGTATTTTTTAAAATTAATTACAGAGGGAAAAGTGTAATAACATTTTTTGTAAATTTCAATAATTTGGATATATATATATATATATATATGTTATAATATTGCAAGATATCGTACTTTTAATATTTTTAAATGATAAAATATTTCATCATCTTATGAATAAAAGAACTGTGATATTTTTATTTACTATTCTATAAATGGTAGAATATAAGTTTATTTAATACTTTCAAATTTCAATCATAGTGTCATTAATTGAAATAGCATATTCATTAATTATAATTATAACTACTAAGTTTTTTTAGTGTATTTATAAAACATCTTTTCTTATATATATAATTTTTATATATATAGTATAATATAATTAATTTAAATAGAAAATTTAAAAAATTTGTTGATAGTTCGCCGCCCTCTAGTGGCAGAAATTGAAAACATTGATATGTTCTTACTGATAGCATGTGATGAAAATAACCACGCAACTATAAAATTGAAGTTTCATCTTGTTTGAAAAGTTATATAATTAATTTTAAATGTAAGATCAAAAAGAAATTATTTTGGTCGATTTTAATATAAAAGATAAACAAATATTTGTTATATTTTGCAGAAGTACTTTACAGAAAAAAATGAAAATATATTGTGTATATAAAACAAATGTAATATTTACAACATCAAGATTGTGATACAATTACATTCAATAACTATAATTTAACCTGTTATTGTATTTTAAATATTAAGAAAATGGATGATTATACAGTATCATTGGATCCTGAAACAGAAATGTTCTGTTCGTTATACTTATTCAAAAATGTGCAAAATTCTGATGAAATACGTAAAAAAGTTATGGATGGAACACTTTCTTGTTCTATTATAAAAGCAGCACTTGTAGTAGATCCTTTGCAAATTATAATAGCTGCTAATAAAGCTGCAATAAATGCAAAGATGAATCAACTTACTACAAAAAGCATATATACTGAAATTTTGTTTAATTTATCAATATCAAAGAATATATCACGTATATTAACAGAATTTGGTATTAGTGATAAAGATGAAAATATATTAATAGTATTAATGCATAAAAAATGTGATAAAAAATCAATGTCAGAGATACTTATGGATAGTATAAAAGGAGAAAGAATATCAATTTCAAGATTATTTGAGTTTACAGATTTTGAGTTAGTAAAAAAGATATATAAAATTGAAAAAGATGAATTGGATATTTCTACTTTTACTAATTCTATTGTTTCTAGAATTAGTTGCAAAGATTTTATATCACTGAAGTAAATGTGAATTTTTAACAAAATTATTAATCTTGGAATAAATGCGATAAAAATATTATTGTTGGTATATATTAGAAAATTGATAGTTATTTTTTAAATAAATGTTACATTTAAAAGTTTTGTCAATTGTATAATTATATATCAATATTTTATAAACAGTATAATTATATTGTAATTTGTTTATTAAAAATAATATTATTTATATTTCTTACTTCAATTTATTCTTCCCCTTTATTTTTGCGATGTTTATTGTTATAAATTTTATAGCAACTTAAATACTATGATAATTATCAATTTTCTTTAAATATTTAATTTCAAATTCTTAATGTGTAAATATAATTTCTATAATCATAATATAATTAATTATAATCAAATATGATATTAATATGAAAAATACTAATTATTACATTTTGCAATTTTTACATTATTCGTGATTACATATGTACTAAGGGAGTATCATAAGAAGGAAAGCTGAAAAGTAGATTTCTGTAAAAGATATTTTTTTCTTTTTTTTTTTTATTCACTCATAAATAAAGCCAAGTATGCGCTGAAAACAATTTTTATATCCGCAAGAATACAGTATCTGTCAAAACCTGCGGAAGCAAAATTGCAGTTTAAGGATAGCACCCTCAAATGCATACAAAAGCAACATAATAATGACAGTTTGTTACGTATTCCTTGGCAAACCACACATTTCACATATTGCAAAATCTGCTGCATTGAGAAAAGTGCAATATGAACAAGTCCAAAGTGTTTGATCAGGCGGTGAATTTACAATTGGATCTGTACCAACTGCTATTCCAGTTCCTTCTGTGAGTACAGAAGATGAAATTCTTGAGCTAGTATCAAACGATGGTTGCGATGTAGATGCTGTAGTTTCAGAAAAGAGTTCTTCTACTGTTGCCCATTGTTCAGAATGTGACCACTCTATTGCTTTTGCTTTATCTTTGTTACGAATTGCTTCTAATAGCGATGTCATATGATCCTAAATAAACAAAGAAGTATATTTTATAACAATAAAGAAATGCTCAATTGGATAAGTATTCAAGAGAAAATAGATACCTTCATTGGGAACATATCCATTGTTGCAATAAAAATTAACAAGTGAAAATCTAAAACTGCTTCTAGAAATTGTTCTTTCGTAAACTGCTGCATGTAAGAACAAAGTGAGCTAAATTCTTGAATTTGTCCATCGATGAGTCTATGATTAATTAAAATAGATATCAGTGCAAACTATCTTAAAAGGACACAATATTATTATGTATTATATTATTGCGCTATTCCATTAATTTCTTTTACATACCTATTTTCAATTGGAAATGGAGTAATATTATCGCTAACATAAAAAGTAAACTGTGGAGTAAGTGGCGTGGATGCAGGTACATCTACCAATAAATATTCTACGGGCAAAGGTCTTGCTAGCCTTGACACTTCATTTCCATAAGAATCTTTTTCCTAGTAACAAAAAATATAAAATGCAAAGAGTGATTCTTTATCATTAAATTTTTATTTTATTAAATTTTCTAGACTTAACAAATAGCCATGTTGTTTCATTGATATTTATTCTTATAAATCACAAACAGATAATGAAAATTGAAGTCCTGCTCAAAGTATTTAGAAAACATTTTACAACTACATTGGGACGTCCTTGTCACATGTTGAGGTCGAATAATATCTAGACAATTTCATTGGTCGATTCAAGCAGGTATAACGAGGTTTACAAGAAGGATTATGAAGGCAAGTCCATAATACTTGCATTTGTAGTAGTCGAGAAATGCGCGCGCAATGGTAGAAGCCGCAGACGACAACCGGCATCGTTTGCCACGAGTCGAATTGAAAGTGTATAGGAAAGAGGAAAGAGAAAGATAGAAGGAGAGGAAGAGAGAGAGAGAAGGAGGAAGCTTTAGGATTGACGGGAGGGGGTAAGATACGGGACGAGGAGAGGAGAGCAACAGCGTAAGCGACTAGCGCGCGCTGTGGTGTGTCGGTCGGTCGGTCGGTCGTCGCCGCCATGCTAGTGGTTAGTTTAGTGAACCAAACATCATGATGTGGCAAAACGTTCGCACGAGCTAAGACTGAAGTAACGCCGCGTTACCGGCGCGCCGTCGTTATGTTATCCATAATAACTCACGACGTTCGATAAGCGTAAACACGTAACGTGAAAAGTACAAAAAAGCTTCGTAAAAGCTCCACGGCGACTGCGGCGACGAAAACGTCGGAGTGCTCGATTCCTGCGTGCGGAACCGCACAATACTACGTCAATCCCGATGTAAATTAAAGTCAAATCATATATTCGAACAAACGTTACGGAATAATCATCGTCACGGTACACGCTAGGAGTGACGAGTGCCAACGATCAGCCTCCATCGCGCGGCAAGGAGACGATCACGAATCGTATACACGGTACGGAACATTTACGCTCTTACAATTCAACGAAAGAAAGAGCAAGAAAGAGTATGTATATGTGTGCGTGCGTGTGCGCGCGCTTGCATGCGTGATAAGGAAAAGTATATGCTCGTGTACGTGTTATGTGCTCGCGTGTGCGCGCGCGTGTGTGTATGCCATTGTGAGCACGAGAAAAGAGACAAGTATGTATGCATGTGTATGTGGATAAGATAGAAAGAGAGAATGAAAGAAGAGTAGAGGATTGACAAATGAGAGCGAGAACAAGAGGTAGAGAAAGAAAAAGCAAGCATGTACGTACAAACATCGAGATGATACGAGCGAGAACAAACTACAATATTCCCGCGGAATTTGCCTGACACGCAGTAGTTCACAAGTCGTTTTTACTTAAACGCGGATTTGTCACAAGTAGTGACAGCGTAATATCACGCAGAAAACTTGGCGATAAGCTGCAAGAATCCATATATCATACAACCGAAGGTTTTATCGGTTGCTTGTATTGGTGTTTGAAATGCTTTACAGAGTGAAGAAATGTGACCACTCTATACATTCAGCCTTACTAGCTACCTTCTTAAAATGCTTTCTCATTAACAAATGGTAAATCCCAAAACTTCGACTGTTCGACCTCTTTACGTTTTGGCGGGATTTTGCACGCATGCGCGTTCTCCCATGAAATGTCATTTTTTACGTTTTAGTAGTGTCAGCCAAATTGTTACATAATAACTTTGCTGTTGTAGTCAATGTGTCAGATAAGAGGCTAACCTTTTGAGGACAAGTTCGTGCTCAAAGACAATGCGATGAAATAATAGGATTGAACTTATGTTGCGTGTCATTAAATAATTTTACAACGCACAGGAAAGAAAAAGAAATAAGAAAAAAGAAAGAAATGGAGGAAAAAATATTACGAATGTTATAATCTGTATTGTATCAAGGAATTTGAGTTTTCTTTTGTTTTCTTGTTTTGTATTTATGTTATTCGATTTAAGAAACAAAATAATGTATTTTCGTTATCCATATGTCTGCGTTCCAAAAAACACATTTTCAAGCTGGTTTACGCAATAAACTGAATCGTATTAAACGACCACAGAAACAAAATCTTATAGAAAATATGTTACAAACAAAAGTGAATATGTACGTATCAAGAATGAAATAAATATCTATAAAATATTTATATTGCGAATATAATTTACATTATGAACGTTTATAGTATGGGTAATATAACACAACATATAATACGCTTTAATAACGAATCATTTTCTTCGGTAGATTTAAAATTACGCTTTTTTCTACTTTATGAAAACAAATTATACTGCTTAAGATAAAGGAGAGAGTGAAGAAGAAAGAGAGAGAGATGAAAAGCAAACAATATAACGCTGAAACGTTGAACTGTTTGTTATTAGAAATTGGTACATTAAGTACGACCTTTATATTATTTTCCTACATAATACAATATATAATGAAACGAGTATTTTGCTAACATGTACTATACAACTCGAAGTGTACGAATTCCCTTCTTAGTTCTAAACAAAATCAGAACGACTGAATCGCGTAAAGTAGTAACGTATATTGTTTTAGAAAGTGTCATTCAGTATGAAGACATACAGTTGTAAAGTTTAATGGCTAATTAATAAACGACATTTTATTATTTTTCAGATGCTGGATCCAAGCGTGCTAACGGATTTAGAGGAACTGACGCTTTGCAGTTATTGCAAGCAGAAGTATAACGACGCGGAACAATGTCCGAAATATCTTAGTTGCAAGCACTACTTTTGCTTGCGTTGCATAGAGAACAATTTATTAAAGGGACGTGAGTTGTTTTGTGCGCATTGTTGGAAGAGGACGGACCTGGGTGATCAAGGGCCGGACGCTTTACCGACGCACTCTTCTCTCCTTGTTCTAACGAATAATTTGTCTCACCTAAAAATTACCACGAATAATACATCTGGAAAAACGAATGATAAGGAGAGAAAGGTACTTGGCAGTATGAATATATTTTTTATAATGTTTTCGAGTTCGTCGGCCGGTTATTCGCATTGCCAGTTCATACGCAAATGGTAAAAAGAAGCATGTAACTCTGAAGCCATACCGAGATAGCTTCTAATAGTAATAGGATTATGTTATAAGGTCTACAATAGTTTCCTTTTAGGATACAGAGTATAATTTTTATATCTAAAGAGTTTTTATTTTCTTTTTAAATAGAATTACGAGGTGAAAACCATTATGGCAGTTTACTACTTGGAATATAACATACGTAATAAAAGCAAAAAGAAAGCATAAAGTTTATGGTTATTGTGATATTGTTACAGAGCGAAAATTGTCACACGCATGGAATGCCTTTGGCATTGTGGTGTGCGACATGTTGCACAGCACTTTGTAGAGCATGCGCTACTCCACAGGAACACCCAGGCCACCAGATTAAATCGCAAACTGATGCCAAAGAACAACTCATATCCGATGTAAGTTTTACAACTAATTTTATTTGTAGGTACATTTGTTTTTTATGTATATGTATATACACATTTTTATACGTTAAGAAATATAGTTGTCGATAGTTGATACGTAGCTTCTTGAATAGGGTTGCATGTCGATATTTTTCTAGGTTCAATTGGAGTTAGTTGCTATGGGAAAGTTATCGACCGAGATTCAAAGACTGGCTATGCAACAACGAGAATTTTTAATAAAGGTGTTAGAAGCTTGTGTAACGTTAAAAACGCACGTTGAGACAGATCTCCAGAACGGCTGGAGTCATTTCCCTGAGATAACAGACGCGCGGGAAACGCTTGGGAAAGCGAAAGCTAGTCTGCAGATGATCGACAGTCCTAGCGATGTATACAGTTTGCATTCACAACTCATAATAGAGAAACAAAGATTGCAATCGAAGTATCAAGAAATGATGTTGCAGTGCCAACTTGACGCTTTAATTGGTAATTCGAGAGTGGTATTTGATTTTGCGTTATTGAAACAAGCGTTAGCTGGAATTCACACGGGAGAACCGATCGTTTCTCAAGGAACGAGTAATGGTGGTAGATTACCAAATCATTTGGTGGCTTCACAAAATCCGATACTGTTCCTCGCAAATTATTGCATGTCGCAATTATATTCGAGACATGTAGTTAGTAAGCAACACATGCAAAACGGTTCTATAGAATATCATTCGAGTATGATGCAGCCACAACCAGCTCCACCGGGTTCTGTTCACGTACATCAAGGTCCACCGCCGCCGGCAACCCCGCAGCAACTTCTTATTCCACCTGGTTCGCCGTCCGTTAAACCCGTTCCGCCCGCACCTCCGAACGCGATGTTACATCCACAACAACAATCGACATTTATACCAGAAGGAGTCGGTACTGGTGGCGGAAGTTTGGTAACCGTCCACTCATCCTCTCAACCGCCGTCCAGCGGAATAGCAGCATCCCTTCGAGGACCTTCGAACCCTTATCCTCTGTATTATTTCAATATTGAAGTGAACGGATCTCCGCATGGTCGTATTGTAATAGAAGTGAGGCCAGATGCAGCGCCAAAAATGGCAAAAAATTTTAGTGTACTGGCAACTGGTGAAGTCGGAGTTGGTTATAAGGGTTGCACAATTTTTCAGTGTTGGGAGGGTGAATCCGTGATCACCGGTGATTTTGAGTTAAATAATGGTCGCGGAGGAAGAAGCATATTTGAGGATGGGTATTTTATGCCGGACGACACGAAATTTCCTGCAGTGAGAGGAGCAGTGGGAATGCGGAGAACGCAAAAGCGGCACGATAATCTTGGTATGGTGGGTTCACAATTTCGTATAATACTACAAGAGATGCGCGGATTCACGGGAATCTTTGGCCATGTCGTTGAAGGATTAGAATTAGTCGAGAAGATATCTACGTTTGGCGATCAAACGGGCAAGCCTACGAAGAGTATTCTAATTACGAAGTGCGGTAAATTGTAACGACGACATTATTGCGGTTAGTATACACCGAAGGGTAATCAAGTACTACCCGTATACTTTACGTTTTCCCGCTATAGATAACTAAACAAGAAGTTTTACGAGATCGCGACGGTATCTCTGACGCGTTCGATATAGGGAATGGGGTGTTTAATTAAACAAAAAATCACGTATATATAATATCTGACGATAAATGATATTACATGTTAAGAGACACCGTCGCGACCACATAGCTCCATGAATCGCGATGCTCCGTATAAGTCACACAATTTAATTAACTATTAACAATAGAATTCTAAAGATGTTGAATCTATTTTTAAACGTGGACGCATAAGAGGAGAAAGAAGAAATAAAGATCCATATTTTGCTATTGATTGGGAATCAATAAGATTCTGTATCTACAATAACGACGATGATCGATAATACGTACCTCAAGATCGATCGTGATATCGATACGACTTCTAGTTGTACGACATTTGTTTTAGAAGAAGTTCGACGTTTATTTTGGCTATTGGCATATTGCTATGTATAGTTGATATAGAGGGTATCGCACGGGATTTAAGAAGTGCCGTGGTTAACGGCGTCGCCCTGCGGGCGTTGCTAATGTTTTAGGTCATAGGTAGTAAAAACAAAAAGAAAAAAAAAAACGTGTAGATGAGGAATACGTACAGAAAATGGGGCAAACTTGTATGTGTATACACATACATTCATATATTTGTAAAAAAAAAACAAGCAAACAAACAAACAAACGTACAGGCGGGAACTTTTTTTGTTTTATAATCGAAATACGTGACTTCGTAAAAGTCAAAAAAGTCGTGATTCCACATACGCAGGTCGTTTAGAACATTAAATCGAACGATACGTCGGTACGTAAAAGGGCTAATTTTATTTCGTCCGGTTAACGATCACGTATCGTTCCGTTTCTTTTTTCAGAGGAGAGAAAAGGAGCTAAAAGGGAACAAGTAATTGCGCGATGAAACGAGTCAAGGAAAATTGCGGTTCCTATCGGATGACTCTAGGATACTTCTCCCTTTTTGCTCTTTGCTATGGTCTAATAGACCATCGTAAATTAACTGTATTTAAGATTAGATCTCAACATGAAAATGTATGCAAGGCCTAACTACTACTATGTAGATTGTAAGCCTCGTCGTCTGATCAGAAAAAAAAACGAACGAAATGAGCGAATATATATTATAAACGAATCATTCCTCGATGCTGTATATCGAAGTACTACGATAATGTAATGCGTTATACTACTCGTCTGAATCCTCGTAAAAATCCCATCGTTATGTATCATATTATCATGTACCGTGTGCGAAAAAACGCGTCGTAAAAAAAGTGTTCTGTAAATCGGCGCGTATAAACAAAAAGCGCACTCACGTATTGTAGGAAATTGCACGCCCTCGACGTCGCGGATGCCTTTTTCGAAGAGAGCCTCATTCGATGTTGAACTTGAAAGTTTTAACACTTGTTAATTAGCTAATTCATCGTGTTTTGCAATGAATTAAAGAAAAAAGAAAGCATTGAATCACGATGAATGTGAGAATCGCCGTTAGAATTAAATAACACTGCGTAATACGTACGACGATCGAAGGGTGGTCGAGCTCGAATGAATTTCTCTCGTTTCGGTCGTTGTAAAAAAAAAAAAATAACCGGAAAACGTCAGTCGACACTTCGAATCTAGATGCGTATAAATTCATGCGTTTACCGAAGCGAGTGAAGCTAGAAGCCCACCTGTATACACAAAATATCCACGCGCGCGCGTATATATACATATATGTATATATATACATATATATATACATATATA
>NW_016909094.1:581843-594862 GCF_001483705.2 Eufriesea mexicana
ACATATATATATACATATATACATTACACGTACATATGTGTATATATATATTATATATATATATATATATATACACTACATATATTTTTATGAACGTGATGAGGTAACAACGCATAGCTTGTAATATCGATTCTAACAACCGACGATTTACCTTGCCCCTCGCGTTCGAATTAAACGGTTGAGCGGCTATAATTTTCGATAAGTTTTTTCCCTCGTTTTTTCTTTCCATCTTTTATTTTTTTCTTTCTCCCTCCCGTCTCTTTTTCTTTTTCTATTCCTCATTCACCACTTTAAGTTAAGGCGTAAACATCATTACATATGAAAATTGAGGTCATTTTGTTTACGGCCTACGGAAGCGCATATCCGTAGTGCACTTGCTTAAACAGTTTTATTATTTCATTATACATGTACGAAATGAAGTTCGTTGCCCAATTTAAATGTACTTTTAATCAATCGATTTTGAGTTATAAACTGTTTCTCTTTCATTGGTGTATACTTTATGCATACCTTTACCTTCCTTAACACTATTAGTATATAAGATATAATTCAATATTGTCATATTTTTATCATAATATGCACATTCATAATCAATTTCAAAACTACATTGCTACCTTAATTTGAAGCAAAAAGTTAACCGAAAGTATTCAAATAAAATGAATGTACTTACCTTGTAGAAGACATCGGGAACATACTGTTTATCTGTTGATTCAATTACATAGCCCAATTCTGGAGCATCTTTTGTTGGAACCAAGCAGCCATCCCGTACCAATGCCATGCACTGATTAGATACTTGATAACCTTCCATATGAATTTGATTTTTCTCATCACCTATAACCAATATGTACAATTTAATAAATACAAATCCTATTTTTGTATGTGTATACGTTACATTAAGAAAAAACAGTGTGAGTATAATGCGGAGTAAGTAACTTACCGGTGACACAAACAGTAACGAACTTTGAACCAAAATAATTATTAGGAGAGAAACGACAGGGATTTGGATATTTGTTCTGAAAATACCCAGCCATAATACACTCTTGAGCAGATAAAAAGTGACTTTCTATATTTCGAACGTGTTTTACCTGAATAAATTAAACTAATGCTATTAACTAAGGACTTTAACTTATAAGAAATAAAAATACAAATTGATTATAAATAAATTTACCGTTCCTTTCTTGATATCATCAGCTATAAGATCAGTAAAAATCCATCCAACTCTTTTTAAGTTAAGTAAATGAGCCAGTTCATTGACTATCCCTTCTCTTTCATCTGGTAAAAGTCGTATGGAATTCTTTGTACTTTCCTAAAATGAATATGACAACATTATAGACTAAATAACAACGTAAATTTATTTTATTAAATTACCTGGGGTGGCTCATAAATAGCTGCAACAACAGCTCTAATTCCTAATGGTACATCTGTATGTATTTCGTATCTTCCATATAAAAATCCAACACGTTGATGACCGGTGCTACGCCAATAATTAAGGAAGCGTTCGACTAAACTTGGATTTTCAAACATGACATTGTCCACATGACGATAAGTTTGGCGATTTAGAGTAATGGAACTTGGTTGGCATTTGCTACATATACCTCGTGGCCAAGGTGGATGATCTTTACAACCAGTCTTTATAAGGCAGTTTATGTCATCTAATTGTATAAACTTCCCTCTATAAAATATATAAAAATTGTATACAAGACATATAATACAGTATAAAATTAAACGTACCTATCAACACCAGCAGTAAGTTTCCTGAGATATGAATGAAAAGATAAATGTTTTATATTTTGTTCCTTAAGATAAACTTCATCAAAAGGTTCTAAAGGAGTACAATGAACACAGCATCCGTTTGCACCATGTCTGCATCTGTTAAAAAAAATATAATATGTATAATCTAGTTTTATATGAAAAATTCAACTATACTTATATTTACTTACAGTTTTTCATCACGTTTTCTTTGTATTTTACCATCAAATTTCCATAATTGTTCATCAACATCTTCAAATGTATTTGGTACGGATCGAGAAGAATTAATAGTATGGTTGATAGTTTCTGTCTCATCCATTGATTTTGGTTCTAACATTAAATAAAATCAATATAACATTACATTAAAATAATAAGAAAAATTAAATCAACAAATATAGATAAAACCTTGAGAAATATCAATAGCAGCACTACTAGTTGAGGGAGTGCTCCATAATTGTGTACCACTCTGAAGAGACAAATATAACATATCTCCATGAGAAAGATGTATTCCTGAAACTGTTTTGCTATGAGAAAACGGAAGTTCATTTTTATGATTTCGTTCCCTATAGAGTCCAAATTCAATAGTATTCAGTTCAAAGGCTTTAGAAACCTAAAATTTCTTAAAATTAGGAAATGCTCATATAATTATAATTTGTAATTTTATAATTGTAAAAGAACAAACCTTTTCATACAATTGAGAAATCGTATCAGAAAAATTCACATCTATACGCTTTGTCCCCTCTGAAGATTGCACACGTAAAGTCTGTAAACAAACAAATATTTATAGATGAAGATCTATAAACATATACATTTAAAACATTAAAGATTAATTGAATATCAATAACTGAATAAAAGTTTAAATATTTTTTCCAACAACATTCATCTATTAAATATATATTATGAAAATAAAGTTTTTATGTACAGAAGTTTAATATTTTTTATATACATATGAAGAATAATGCAATTTAATTTACATTAATGCAATAGATTTTTGATAGAAATTATGAATGACTTTTTATAAAAATTAAAATATATAAAAGTTTTATTTGGAATAGAAATATATGATAATACTATACAAAAAAAAGTGTAAGAAAAATATTGTTGATAGGAAATATTATATAAATATAGTTCAATTAATTTGTAATTTATTTATAATTATAAAAAGTAATACAAAAACCTAAATTATCAAAACAGAAACATTAGTTCATTATTTATTATAAAATCATTTATTAAATTAATCAATGCATATTTGATACTATATCTATATTGTTTAACATATTAACATTACAGATTTTGAAAAATCATAAAAGAAAAATAGAGGAATAAGATCCAGTTGGACTCATATCTGGGAACTTTTAGTAAGTTACATGTTACTGCGTGAATTGCAAAATTTTCTCAATTTATGAAAAGAATGACTTATTTTTTTAATAAAATATTGTTTAGTTTTGATTAAGCAGTCTATACAGATTAATTAATCAAGATAAATCATTTAACAATAGGTAACTTACAATTTGCCTAGACTTTGACATTTCGCCGGTCACGACGAGGCATCAGCTGTTCAATCCCTGTTTAACTTGCTTGCTCGTAACACAGTACTGTTAAAATCCCTAGTAAGTGTAAGAAATTGTTGAGTCAACATCTAGTATCCTAACCTCTTTGCATAATTTTATAAATAACAATAAATATTGTAAAGTATGGTGTTTTTCAGTCATTTTTATTATCAATGCAGTTAAGTTATTATTTAAAATTCTTTAATATACAACTGAAAAAAAAGTGTGAAGCTTCTGGTTTAACATTGACAAAGAAATTTACACATCGACGTTGCTCACCAGCAAATTTCAGTACAACTTCAACGACTGCACACTATTCTTTTGACATAAGCAGACAATAGATTAACAAGCACGTGACTTCAAATACAAATTAGGTAAGTTTGTACTTAAAAAAATAAAGTTGTAACACGTCTTTCGATGTTATATGTATGCACCCTATTTTTCCCACACGAATGAACGCGACAGTGTTAGTTATTAACTTTTAATTCGTATAAAGATAAATTTGGTAGCCAAATGTTTTAATCTTATTTTATTTTTCTTGTTTATTTTTTCTCTCTTTTTGTATAGTTCCAGCTTTGTAACGTGAAAAAAACGAGCGCGTCTTCTGTGCTTTTTGAGTCACCCCGTAGTTGCTGAGTAATGTCTTCTTGATATTCGAACTGTTTTGTGTTATAATATTGGCTCTCTTGCATTTATTTTTCAACACTTTCACTTACGCGGATTTCTTTTGAATGTCAAAGAACAACACACAATACAAGTGACATTGCGCAATACATTTTTATTTTTTATTCATGCTATTTCATTTTAAATGTCTTAACTATAAGATGGGAATCGTAGAATAACGACACAGGTTGTTGAACTGATCATAAATTGGTATCCGGTCATGGCCACAGTGGCGGTGGTTGCCAATTACCAGGTGATCGTCTTCGAATATAAATACAATAGATATTATTATTTCATCTTCGATAAATATTGAAATAATTTTTACACAGACATAAAAAAATCACGAATTAATCATTATACAAGTTGTAAAATAAAAAATAAAAAAGTGACATGGTTATCGAATTACAAAGTTCAGTGTACTAATTTAACTAATGAAAAATTTATTTACATATATATTTACCGAGAAATATATATTTTATATTATGAACTGTGTTTTTTAACATTAATGATTATAATAAAGTAATTTATGTACTTATATATATATACATTTAAGATCTTGAATAGATTTCTTTTAATTCTGTAATAATGAAAATTTATTTACTGACATTTTTAGTTTTAATTCTATTTAAAAGAAAATATTAATATTTAATATATATTATATCAAAGAAATATGTATCATTTATAAAAACCTATGTAAATTTGATAATTAATGAAATGGATGATGATAAATCAATTGTGATTTTTTAAACAAATCAGTATTTATTCTATTTCTTTTTGTTTAAAATAAGCACCTCTCAAACAGTGATTTATTTTTATTATAATAAAAGTAAATTCACACTTCTGAAGATAATATGAATATTTTATTCCAAAATAATAATTATTAACATCAATTGTATGGTTCTCACCTTTAATTTTATATGAACAGTGATTTAATACTAAAGATATTTAAATTAATTTTAAGTATAATGAATAATCAAGTTAATTTTATAAATACTTAAATACTTAAGTACTGAAATTTATATAAAATAAAGACTTTAGCTATAATGTTCATGTAGAAAATCTAAAAAATCTAGAAATGTCTAAATGAAATTAAAGTAAATATATATAACTAAATTTATACATTATAATAAAAATTGTAATAAGTAAATGATTCTTTTAATTATAACATTAATCAACAACTTACACTTAAAAATATAGTAAATATATTTGAAACTGATTATTTATTAGTGGATTGGTGGAATAATGGATATTTTTATTATTAATATTTAATAATTAAGAAATCTTTAGCTATTAATGATAAATATATTTTGATAAATATATTTCAAACAATGTTGACATTATAATATATTTAAATAATTTATTAAGATAATAAGTTCATTTCATGAAGTTGAGTTTCTGCAATAGTATCAGGATAATCTGAATAAAAATTTGTTATGTATAACAATATATAGGCATTAATAACAATAAATGTTGAGAAAAAGTTAAATGACATGAAATTTTGAATTTATAATTGAATTTATAATCTTTTTTGATTTATTATAAAGTCAAAAATTAATGAAAATCATTGACTAAATAAAAAAATAGCAGAAAATGCAGATTTTATAAATAAAACATAATACATTAGAGTATATTGAATAAAATAATATTAACTAAAGAGTTAGATAATGTTTATTAAACTGCAAATACTAAAAAAGTATAATAAATCTAAATGATTATTTCATAAAAGTAATTTGTACAAGTCAAGAATTGATTTTAATAAAGTTTTGAAAAATTTATTTAAATATAGATATGTATAACATTACTCTTATATATTTATATATTTATATTGTATATTGATATTACATACTATAAAATATTATTTTTGTTAAATTTAGATATAGTAATATGTTCAGCATTCTGTGAAAACTTTATTTGTAATACTTACTACTAACACATAATACTACTTATAATAAGAAATGTTCAATCAATGTTTGATAATGTTATCATATAAATAATATTTTACAATATAGGTTATGTGACAAAATAAAATGTATTTCAATAATTAAAAGATAAAATCTATTATTTAACTAATCAATAATAAAAGATAATTTTACATAAATAAATCTTTATATAATTCATAGTATTACAGAAAATATAATTATATAAAATATAAAATGTTAGGTTATAGTAACCAAAATAATGTCCTCTTGTTCAAGAGTGAACAATACTATATATTTGAATTTAAACATGTTTAGGTATATAAAATATATAATAATCAGTTACATTGTGTGAAAGTATAATCAAATAAATTTTTTAAGTTAACATTGATCTCCGTTGAAAAAGTACTCTTGTAGCTTCCTTTATCAGGTATGGAAAGACCATTAATGAAAATCACTTGTTAAAAGATGAAGTGTGGTATTTGAAAAAAAAAAGAAAATTTTTGCAGTCAAACGAAGAATTTCAAGCACAACTTTTCTTGCATTAATGTGTAATATTATTGGCCGTGATGCCGGTAGGTAGGAACTGCCTTCGTGCATTGAGCCTCTTACCTCGTTGCCGTTTCTTCCTGGCAACAACGACTACCGCGCCGTGTTTCCACACTAGTCTCTGACTCCGGTGAAGATTTCAGCGCGATCAGTTGCATTTGCTAGGCCAGTAGCCATCAAGCAAGAGGTGTACATCTCATTCGTGCTATATCATCATCAAAAATTGGTTATTATCTGATTATTTTGACGTCCTAACCTCACGTTATTCTATCTTATATTGCATTGATTGAAAACAAAAGGTAGGTACAACATTTTTTAGTCACCTTTTATTTCTTCTGCTGATATTGTTACTTATTAGTTATTTTTACACATCAATTAAATTTTATCCAATTGCAGCTTATTTTTGATTCAGTGCACATTTTTAGTTTTGTATTTCTTCTCTTAAAATAATTTTAAATAATGTAAGCATAATTTTATTGATACCAAATCTGATAGTATTTTGTATTTATTATACATTTAAAAACATCTTGAAAGAATACCGCGTTTGTAGAAACGCGTAATCAAGTTTAAGCGTAGTCATCTTACAATAGTCAGAGTTGGATTGCTGAGTCATTTTCAAGGATGGTATGAATACATTATGTGTGATTATTAAGTATAAAAATTAACTGATTAAAATTTTTTAACTTTCATCATTTTATTATTCATCTTTGTTTTAGATTATGAAATATATATATTTATGCGTATATGTGTTCAGCACTATATCTATTTAAATAGGTACTATTTGAATCTTTATAAAATATAAATTTATATAGTTAAATTATTTCGATATCTTATTGCAATGTTCGAATTGCATCAAAATGTTATAAAATAAATTTAAAAATATAAATATATTTGAATATATTTGTACAAGTATTTCTCACATATTAAGATGTTATCTGTGTTAATTGGTAGTATCATGCCAATGGGCTTCTAATATTACATTTCATATGGACATAGACTAATTGTCATAAATTTAGTACTGTTATATCAATCAGACGTGAAAAATAACAATAATAAAGTCAGGTGGTCTCATATTTTTAGCCGGTAGTGTAGATGTGAATTGATCTTTCGCACACTCTGTGCTCCATCTGATACGCGTTGAGAAAAGTGTCAGCCGCAAAACAAATTTTAACGTCTATCAAAGCGAATGAGTTCAGTTGTGCCGGGCAACCAGTGTATTTATGTCTTCTACTCGTTACATTCATCAGAGCTGACATACGGAAGAACATTGGGAGATTTTCCATCGTACGCAAAATAGATTTAAGTAATATTCAAAATTTAGCGATTTATGAGTCTCGGTTACGACGATGAATTTTCTTTTCGAGTGTGACATATCACGATCGATCACGAAATATGTACTAAACGATTAATTTACAAAATAATTATTGGTTAACAATTAATTTTTATTTTTTATTACTTTCTTACGAAATTTCATTTATCTCAAATATCTATCCTTGTTCTTTTTGTTATAGTTACAGATGGAAAACGCGGAAGATACGAAGACGACCGTGAAATTATATATTTATGACCTTACAAAGGGTATCCTCCCTGTGATGTCTACGCTTGTTATCGGTAAATTAAAATATTTATTAGATGTGTGATGCATGTTGTTTTGATATTGTACCGTTGAAATGTGATAATCGATTATTAATTACCGAGAAAAATGTGAATTACTGGATCCGTTCGTTTGACTTAAACCTCGTTGTACGTTATTTAAGGATACGTTACTGAACTTTTTTCTAGTACGTACATACGAAATAAACAGCAACAACTAGATATTTTTAAATCGTGAATAACAGAAGTGATATATACAAAATCTTTTTCTTTAACTCTTAAAAATATGTTCGATTCATTCTGAATGGTGTAATAATACTTGATGACGAATAATTAAACTTCAAAGAATCATCAGTGAATAATGTTTGAATGAAAATGTTGATTAGAAGAACTAATAATTAACTAATCATTAAACGTTCTATGTCTTTAATATATTATTTGTCTTGTCTATTAATCTTAGAAAATCAAAAACTTACGAGCATTTTATTAGTATAATGATTACAAAATTTTATTACTGTAAGTATTAATCGAGTTAGCATTTTTGTTTAATATTATTAGTAGTAAACCTTGAAATAATATGTTTCGCATTCTTTGATAGCTTCAACTTATGGTATCTACATATTAACGCAGGGCTTCATTGCTAGGTAAACGATGTAACTTTTATTTCTAAAATTTCAACTGACATTGGAAGTTTTGATAAAGATCACTTGCATTATCGATAGTAACTGTAAGTAAATTGAAGAACTTCGTTGTTATTAAATAAATAACCATATAACTAAACAGTATTTTGCAATCGCCTATTTTGTCGCCGCTTGTCACATTTGCATTAGTCACGTATCAGAGTTGTAATTCTAGGAATTGAAGAGATTTAAATACGAACAATCATAGAAATGAAACGAATCGTAGGGCAAAGGTAACTTGGCACAGACGTATTCGTCATTGGGATCCGTAGGTCTGTTATTCCGTATGTTCTTAATTTATTCTAAATTTGGGATACTAAGTATCTTCAAGCTATATGGAGACACTACTTTCATTATTTTACGACTTATACATTATTTTTAGATAAAAACGACGGTTATGTATTGGAATAACGAAAATTAAGTTCGTGTCATTAGTCAACAATCTTCTTAATCTACTGTAAAACAAGTTAAAATTCAACAGGAAGTACCCGGTTAGACTGTAGTTATCCATAGAAAGTAAGATAAAATAGAAAGTCTAGGAGACCATGTATACGCGGCAAATTCAAACGCGTATTGTGACGCGCTACAATGCGGAAGTAACGAGGAGAAAAAGAGAAAGGATTCGATTCGGACGAAATTCCATGGAAAAGTTGTAAAATATGACACACACACGCACACGTGTCTCCGTTAGGCGTTTACGTCATGTATCCAAGGTTCGTTCGCCACTCACGTTCAGTCGTGGAGCTTGCAGATCTATTTTCAGACGGCAGTACTTGTAATTGTTCGCGAGCTTGGTATTTCGTACTGCACGCAATTCTCTTTACAAATAAATAAATATGCGACTCGCACTTCTGTTTAGATGGGCTATGCTTGTACAAAAACGAATCACTGAAATGAAACGGAGAGACGCAAATTGCAAATGCGAAATGTTTAATTTTATACATCGTGGATGTAACATCGAAGCGTTGAAAGAGAGGCCAGAAAATGCGGAAGAATAATAAAGAGAGATATAATAACATTCGTTGAATCGAGTAGGAAAGTACGCGCTAAAACGAATGTTTATTTTTCCTTTTGTTGTTCAACCGATATGTAAACTGTATTAACTGTATTTATGGATTATAACATCTTCATCGTTCCGTTTATTTTTCGATATTTTCGGCCATTTTAATTCGTTCAATATTTATCGGAACTAGTGAACGATTAGATTACAAGTAAATAATCAACATTTCTGTTACATACTGCAGTAGTTCTGCAAGTTATCAAATCATAACTGGAAGCTTCATTACTTTCTACATAAAAAGGGTCAAAGAAGATACAAAGCAAAGTTACCTAATAATAATTTGGAATTACGTGATAACTTCAAGTACACAACGATGTTAATATGTTATAGGAAGTTATAGGAAATCGTGTTATACGAAAATTTTCTTCATATAACACGAATATTATAAAATAATCTTAGGAATGACTATTATCGTGTCAATTTTTGTTTTATACATTGCATCATTTAAAATAATTTTAAAACAATATACATTACCGATGTATGTAAACGAAACTCTTTTATTTCATATAAATTCAAAGAAAAATTCGTAAATTCGAGGAAAGAAATAATTTAACAATTCATTTAGCAAATTTGTTATAATTAATTAAACGAAGCCTGACAAATAATTTTGCAGTCTTGTTCGATATATAACACGTTGTAGGAAGAATAGCGTTATCCGAAGACAGTAGTCGCAGTTTCTTCAGTTCGTTATAGGGATTCGTGTTGTAAGAACTTGTGTTATATAGGAGTTTACTGTAAATATATGCCATTCAAGTATATATTATATTTAATATTCGAAATATTCTTGGATTAACGAAAAATCGGCGAAAATCAGTTAGTATTCATGAAATGTTGCATAACCTCTGAAAGTGGTGAATTGTCGTGCCGGATGGCTGTAGTAGCTATTTCTCGCGGTTATTTCACCACGACGACCCTCCCAGAAACGCGTTGCAATAAGATAATCGCGGATGTGCTTAGCTATTCCCGCGATGAGAAACTGGGTCGAAGGAGACTCGAGCCGACGATTACAAGCCCAAACCTCGTCCATGCAAGCTGAAATTGTACCTTTACGAAACGAATTTACACGACAAGCAACTTGCGTGATATTATAATTTTGCTCGAGAAGTATGCTAGTCCTTGAACAATATTATTTACCACGATCTACAAATTCACTCAACCATTTCGATGCCAAAACATGTGCATCTTCCAATCATACGATTATATGTATTCTTTAATTATACGTATATTATATTATTGCATTATTATATGTAAATTATGTTACAGGTTAATATCATTGAAATCATAAAGGACAAAAACTTGCAAGCTTTGCGATTTATATCAACACGAAAGGGCCTTTTTATTTATTTCGAGGCAATTGTTTCAAAATTCCTGGGCTGGAAGATTAAAAGTCGCAGAAAATGTTGGACGAAGATGAAAATGATCTTTAGAACGATATAGTTTCAATTTTGCTATAAGTATTCTTTCGTTTATCAAGTTTTTTAAAATAATATATTCTTTATATGAAGCATTATATTTCATATGTATATGAAATAAGATGAAAGATATCACGTCTTTTGAAACTCTGTGTTAATAGATAGTACTTTAATTAAATGTCAATTTATGTACGCCAATCAGAAATTTTAAACATGTCCATTATTTTCTTATTCCGGGTAGTTTTGAAAAGTTGCCTCGGATCAGATAAATGTAATACCGAATAAAACGCAAAAGTCTGAAAGTTTATATCTTGAGTCATTTTAGAAATATTGTACTTTAATACTTTTACTAATAAGCCACGTATGGACAATATACATATGGTTTTATACAATCTAATTTAGTTCTGAATCATAGTTTATTCTTAATTTTAAATAAAGTTTATATCGAATAGATTAATCGATTGTTTCATCTTTATAACTCGATTATTCTGTTTTATAATACGATATATAATATAGTTTGTTGTATAATACATAACAAGATTAAGCAAAATTTAATATAAACTTGCCTTATTTACTTTTATTTGAAGAAACTTATATTATCGATTATGAATCTTAAAAATCATTGTACATTTGAAAGCCTCATTTGAATTCTCAGAAAAGAAACGAGTAATTTCAGAAAACTACATTAACCTAAGGAACTGTGTAGTACTAAAATTATCGAAGCAAAGTATTACAGCATTAATTCGGATTTAACCCTTTCGGTACTTGTGCCGCCAATTAGCGGCGGCCATGAAAAGTTCTCTGAGTACTACCGTCGCCTATTGGCGGCATCTACGAAACGTTCTCTGGGTACTAACGTCATCTATTGGCGGCATCCACGAAACGTCACCGACAACTGTCGCGGTCCGAATGAAAAGTTTAGTCGCAATCACGCTCGCGATTTCTATGAATACCGCAAAACACGTTTTCGCGGCTTACGCTGCCGTACAATGCAACCACTCTTGTGGAAAACTTCCTCGTACCACGAATGTATAACCTCGGTCAGCTCCTCCGTACCGAAAGGGTTAATATTAGTACAACTAGGCCATCATTCGAAACTTCTGCGGTGCAAGATTTCTAATATGCTTTAATCTCTCTCCCAAAGGCGTACATATTGCCAAACGAAATTCATTTGTTTATCAAACGAGATACGCTAAGCTAAATTTCTATGAATAAGTTAACATTGACGAAAAACATTGTTATCCGTGCGTAGGTCAACACATAGAGGCAATATGGCATACAGCGATCGTCGCGTACGGAAGAGAATACTTCTTTGGGACATCTGGTATTCAAATTGATCGACCTGTGAGTATTTCCAGGGATTCACAAGATTATCGTAGAAACTAACAGTTTCGTTAGAAATGAAATCAGGTACCGGAATTACGCATAAATACGCTAGGCGGACATACTATCATAAAATTAGCTGGAAAAAATTGCTCACGGTGAAATGTTTCGATGCTCGAAATGCATCTCCGGCGTCGAAATGGTGACCTGTCGTGCCACGCGCTAGTCGTGGCAGCGAGTCATTCTAGCCATACGATACGCTAGACACAGAGTGGGTACTAAATTTGGTCTGGTTGAACCTAAAAATAATTCCTGCTTTACTTCACTCTCTTTCTCTCCTCTCTCTTTCTCATAGCTCTTTCCATCCTATGGCCCATCGTCTAGATTCTACGAAGGCGAAAGCTATCGGTAAGTCTCTTTTCTCGCGGGGCTCAACATCGATCCATTAAATCTTCCGATAGCCACGTAACGCGTCTGTGTGTATGATAGGAAAAAAAAAAAAAAAAAAAAAAAAAAAAAAAAAAAAA
>NW_016909094.1:594989-602088 GCF_001483705.2 Eufriesea mexicana
AAAAAAAAAAAAAAAAAAAAAAAAAATAAGAGAAAAACGCTACTTTGCGAAAGCTTCGAGTTTCAAGGATTTATATTTAGCAACAGATTGGAACGTATTTGAAACCATGCTCCAAGTATCTGCGCCGGAATCGAGTGTTTTGTGTTGGACATAGTGTAAGTGCCTATTAATCAGGAAGCATCTAAGTATCTCGATCCTCGGATCAAGTTCGATATTTTCTCGGTTCGATCTCGTATGGTGGTCGCGTGAACCATAACTGAACCAGCCCCGGTTCGCATCATTGATCGAGCCGTTTGTTGACCGATGAACCAACTTCCTACACCGTCATTAATATCGATGCAACCGATAGTACGATGGCCGATCAGCTGGCAGGTGTTGTTTGATCTGCATAAGCCAACGTCACCGAAAAAGCAAACCGAAACCGGTGTCGACGAAGAGCGTGCGCGCTACCATGCGAGAATATCGTTTCCCTCGAGTTATGCTTGTCGGCTGCGTGGCGTCCAATCTCGAGGCGCCGTGACGCCAGTTCGTATTCGAGTGGTTCCTTGACGAGAAAGGAGAAACAGCTCGATCACGCGTTTCTCGATCTTCCGGTTTTATTTTTCTATCCGACGCGATATTCGTTTTTCCGGAGGTTCCCAGCAGGTGCAAACGATTTTTACACGCTGCTAAAGAAAAATCTCGAGTGTTGCAGCACGTTCACAGTGATCGTTATTACACATTCTTGGTAACTTCGACAAGTTACTTTTCTGAAAACTCTCTGTTTAATGTCATCTTTATATCGTCTTAATATAATCTAAGTATAATCGAAGTTTGACCAAATTATTTTAGTTGTTAACTATCTTTTTGTCGATGTCTGTTAGTCGAAGTTTCAGTTCGTTGCGTTTCAAAACGCTGAGAAATCGAATTTCTTCCAGAGGCGTCAGTATTCTTCGTTTTCTTCTTTACTCCACTTTTGTGCCTTTTTCTCACTTTTCTCCTCTTTCGTTACCACATTCTTCCGTTCTGCTTCAGAATGCAACACCGATACACTTGCCGTGGGCGGTTATTTTGAGCGTTTCTTAGAGGGAAGCGCAGGTTTGTCGTGCTTCTAAAATTACGTACACGCTAATACTAGAGGGGGTGGAAGCACACTCACCAAGCGGCTGTCGCAAAACTGACATTGACGCGTTTCCAAATGTCCAATTTCCTCTGTGAGCCATTGCACATGGATAAACTGACTCTTTATTCTAGGGTCGCACACCGTTCGGGGAGCCCGACAAAGTGGAAAAAATTGGCGATACGTACCTGCCACACTCCATCTTCTTTGAATATATAAACGGCCTGAGAACATCCAAATTTGCGTGAGTTGTACCCTAAATTTCACTATTTACAGTGGGCGTACAAAAGTTCCGCTTTTAATAAATAAATATTAAATATTAGCCATTAAACTAGCCTAGTCTAGTTAAACTTGTTAACAAAAATTCTCTTAATTTACACGTTTAATTATCGGATACTTTTGCACGTCGTTTTATACTATATTGTTTATTTATACTTATTAGTTGTTCTTCAATTGTATACAGGCCAGGCACTTACAATCTCTTCAAACATAACTGCAACTGCTTCACAAACGAAGTCAGCAATTTTCTAGTGGGCCGAGATATTCCGAGATACATCCTCGATTTGCCAGAAGAGATACTTAAAACGTTAGCATATGCTATATTTCGTTATATGACTAATCGTACCGGTATTTGATATCTCAACCGTAATGTATTTTTGTCTTAACAAATAAAATATTTAATTCATTACACTTTTAAAATGTGACTGGTTTCTCCATCGCGTAGTTTCCGTAGACCAATTTTTTGAAAATTATGCAAGTTTGTGTGGTTTTATTACCGGTGCAGAATCTTATTTGGCATTTTTTTCGTGATTTGGAATTATTGCTTGGACTACTTGATGTTTGTTCTTGTAAATTTTCCTTTTCTTCGTTAAGAAATTCGTGATACTCTGTGATGAGCTCATCTGCTAATTGTAACAGAAAACGCTGTCTTGGTATCTTTATTCTAGTTAGGATATTGAAAAATACATGTACAGGCCATCTATTGCATTTTGACTTGATTTTCGCGCCATTTAGTCAATCACATCGACGCCAAATTTTTAATAACTGTTTTGTGTGTTCGCTTTCTACTGTTTTTGGTTTTTGACGCATTTATGCTTCAGACTTAGTATTATGAATTAGATAAATATCAAGTTAAGAGAAAAACGGAAAGCGAGAAATTAAACAATCAGATAACATAAGAATTTACAGAAAGTCAGTTGAGCGAAAGAAGTAAAAATAAATGTCCAATTATAAAGTAAATTTTGAAAAATTTGACCCCACTTGGTACGTTTAGTGTTAAGAATTGTATTAATAAATGTTCTATTTTATTTTATTGTGTATAAATTTCTATTGTTTAGGCCAATTGGGCAACAGGTTAGAGAACTTATAGAAAGCCTGTGCAGCAACGCGAGTAAAGCATTTATAGTTAATCAAACATTTCTTGAAGCAAGAAATCATAGAGAGGTTTCGCCGGAATATCAACTTTTAAATGAGGCTATTGAAGAAGCAAGGTAAAATTGTTATTCGCAAAGTTTTGCGGGTCCTCTTTCTTTCTTTTTTATTATCTTTCTCATGATGTAAAAATTGTTGTAGATTAAATTCGATTGCGCTAGAAGAGAGGAGAAAAGAGATCTACGAAAAACTCGGGAAAAAACATAAGGAGAAAAAGAAGAAGGAAAAGGAGAAGAAACAGAAAAGAAATAAAGATAGTGGTGCAAGTCCTCCTAGTAACAATACACATATGACGGAAAGCGAAAGTACAATTTTACAAAATAGGATATACATTTTTTCAACAGTTTATCCATCTTTTTTTTAACTCATTTATTATTTTGATATGAATTTAGGTGCACTAGCCCTGAGCGAGATGCAGGCTTCGAATGGTGAGAATACAGAAGTGCTACCATCGGAGAGAGTTATGCAAATGCAAGAAGAGGAAAAGAAGGAATTGGAAGAAAGAAAACGTCGTCGAGATCCTCCTATTGTATTTAAGGATTCAATAGACATCAAGGAGGAATATCAGGCATTAGTCAAGTTGTTGGAAGGAAAATTGAACGAAGAGGAACGAGTAAGCATGGACGAACTTCGGCAGTATGTTCTAGAGAACGAAGGTTCTTGGGCACTTGGAGATAACTTCTTAAATTTCGTAGGTAAGTCGATGAACAATAGTGATCTTCGTTGAAATGATATTTATCAAAGAACATCTATGTATTTAGGACGAGTTCTATACGATAAATCTTTGGAAAGCGATGCAAGAGTGAAATTATTGAATATACTTTCCGTTGCTGCGTTAAAGGACGATGTAATTCTTTTACTGCACCAGGATAGAAGAGAGCATATAATTATGAATTATGCTTACGATATTGATCGTCATCCTCAGGAGGAACAACTTCCCCTTGCACAATTTGTAAGCAAACTGAACTCCTGTGTACAGCGATAAAGTTAACGAGTTTTTAATTTTTAATTATATATTATAGTTGGCAAACATGTTCGAAAATCTTAGTAGTTCGGAATGGCTGTTATATATATCGGAATGGCAACATCAGGTTCAAAATATCAGTAACATAAGGGTGACGACCAAAGTCGCGGTGCATTCGTTGCTTTCAAATTTGATCGACTTGCAAATTCGTGGTGCCGCTATTATTCACAACCTTGCCTGCAAGGAGGTAAAAACTGTGGTCTGTATCCTTCCTATCCGATTAACAATTTCCCATTCAGTTTGCTTTTGTTTTAACTCGCATCAGCCAGAGTGTTACGCATTTCATTTTCATATGAAAACAAAGAAAAAGAAAGAAAAGGAACTAACTCTCAGTGTTCAATCTAAGGTAACAAACTGCGTTATTTGCAATGTCACTTAACAAATGCTTTTACTATCAATTTTGAACAAGGCAACAATGAAGGTGACGCTTTCACTATTCTTGCAAATAGAAGTGCTGCCTTTATTAATAATAAATCAGTTGTACTTGTAAAACTCAGTCGAGGTTCTTAACCGTGTATCAAATTTGGTAACTGGTTCACAAACGAGCAACGAAATTTTCTCAAAAACAATTTCCTATTATAAATAGTAATGATTCAGAAAATATATAAATACTTCTCATTGCTCGTTTGTATATTTATACATGTGTACGATATTGCGATGCAGTTGGAATTAATGGATACCTATCGAGAGACCGGATACTATTTTTTCAGAAAATGAACAAAATCAAAAATCTGCGGCGACTTTTACCAAAAGGCAGCATTTCTAAGGTACTTGTCTAAACATGTATGTATAATTTAACCGTACATTACGGTAAGTTGCCCACTTCCACAATTATATTTGCATTTTAATGAATTGCTTAAATGCGCATTTCATAAGTACAAATAATACGATTTAAATAAATCTACATTAATTACCATCGTCCTCGATTTACTTTTATTTCGTGCATCGAGTAATTAAAAAGGGAAATAATTAATTCGGATAGTGATTTGTTTGATTGTTCTTGTTCTTTTATGATTAAAGGAATGAATCTTTTGTATTGTCTACCGCCTTTACCAGCTGCTTTGCAGATATACCATTAAAAAATCATGATTTTATTTTAATCGTTTCCCATCTTGTAAAATGCATAGGTGTTCGATGATGTCGCCGTAGAATTGACAATGGCATTGCTACAATATTTCAATGGCAGTCCAGCCGAGGAACAGCTGTTCGCCTGCATGAAGTCATTGGCACGTTTCACGCAAATCAGCGGCCAAGATGTACCACAACTTATTCAAATGATTGGGCCAGAACCAAATAAATTTCGCGGAACATCTGAGAGGATCGACAAGGAAATTGATCAGGTCAACAAGATGTTGCGTTAACGCAACGCAATTTGTCACAATCGCATTAATAAAAGAAATAAAACTGATTTTTTACATAGAAATTTTATTGACAATATGTGCATATAATATATTATTAAAATTATTAGTTATTGTTGTCATTTAATAAGAATATTATAATTATTACTATTATTATAATTATATTGCCATTATTGAAAATTTTAGTACTTTTTACTTTCACCTATATATGTACATGCGCTGTGTAACATAATATGTTGTCTACTGCTAAAACTAAGAGAACTATTTTAATAATAGTTGATTTCATTGAAACGTCAAAAACATGTTATTGTTCAGTTTAAATATATACATCCAGTTATTTCTCAAATTGATACACGTATAATATGTAAAAATTACTCGTATAGAAGCTTTTTCATTATGTTTCATGTCCAAACATATACTTACAAATGTAAATAGATATTTGTGATCAAAATAACGATAACGAATCGACATAGGGTAACGCACGTGAAAACTATATGTACTATAACCAGAACGCCAGTAATATCTTAATTTACGCGATGAATCTGAAACGTAGTAGCAGCGCAATAAGCCGTTGGCACTGAATCACTTTTCCTCGATTCTTGAAATTTCCCTTGTTGATCTCCAGCAAATTTGCGTAAGCGTATAGGCGAATTAACATGTTGTATCTAATTTGTGCCGCCTTAAACTCCGTCTGAGGCTAAAGATAGACGCGATAAGTATAGTATAAGCATGTCTCTGCTATTTAAGGTTGGTCATGACCCAACGCTTTTGTCCTTAGTTAGTAATTTTTATCAATGTACCAACAAGAATCGCGCGTAAAACAACTTAATAGTTTTAGTAGCATGTGATGGCAATTCTGTTGGCGCCAAATGTTTGCCGTAAGATTTAACGGGAGACACATCAAATGATAACAATTTAGAAACGATGAAAATATGCTGATAGGGAGGTAGAACCGCGTTTATGTTTTCAGTGTATGAACATAATACCGTAAAGTGCACAATCAGTTTGTAACACGGCTCGTACAAGTCAACTTCCTTGCCTTCTTGCTTTGAACCCAGTTTCCATATCGCTGTGATGTGATAGAACAAAAAGCATTCATAGTTAATTAGTCGCTAAGTATAAAGTAGTTTTAAATATATTTTATTTTGCAAAAAAAAAATGTCTGCGACTACAAAAGAAGCTGTACCGTTGGAGGAACATATGATGCCAAAGAAAGGAAACGATAAATCGAATTGTTCGATCGTTAAGTACGTAACGATATTAAATTGGTTGCCGAGGTACTCTCGTTTGGATGCTATCTCGGATCTTGTAGCTGGATTTTCGCTAGGATTAACCCTGATCCCCCAAAGTATCGCATACGCTGCATTAGCAGGTTTAACAGCTCAGGTATTTCAACCATTTATAGCAAATCTTATTCATTTCTTTTTCATATTTTTAAACACATTTTTACACGATATTCTAAACGACATTTACAAATATTTTTTATTTGAACACATAGCAATCGTTTGCACGGTTGCATTAACTTTTCAGTCATTTGCAGTCGTATAGCAATAAAAGATATTAACTTAAATTTATCTGTATCAAGTGCACAGCATATAACAATAAAGAAATTTTGAAAAGATTCTGCTTTCATGACAAATGAAAAATAATATCATTTAAAGTTTTTTAAATAAAACCATATATATACTTTTTATTTTTGTTATTTTTTGTAGTTAAATATTGTTACGGATCTTATAATAATATAAAATATTTTTACGTTAAATAAAATTATATTCAAAGTTAATTTATGGAGTAATTTTTGAAATGTTGTGGTATTTGACTCGGGAAGATCAATCTTTTATCTTTTGTCGAGTGAATGACCTTTTTCCGGTATTCATATATGAAAATTGTCAAATTTTGTTTCACAATTACTGTTTTATTTTTTAATTTATTTAAAATTCTATCACACGTAACTGAAAATATTTCATATAAATTGAAATTTCATGCCTCAGTTTAGTAAATATGTTAATAAAAATGAAAGAATATTTTTTATGATTGCAAAAATTGTTGAACTTCCACAAATTTTTTAAAAATATTTTACTTTACGTAATATCTTCTTAAAAACCGATTTATATGGTGATATTTAAAATAAAAATGCTTTTATGTATTTTATATTTACCTTTATGTTTATGAAAAAAAAAAAAAAAA
>NW_016909094.1:602724-619612 GCF_001483705.2 Eufriesea mexicana
AAAAAAAAAAAAAAATAAAATCATAGGACAATAGGCCGCTCGAAATCGTTCAACTTTTTCCTTTAGAATATTTTACTATCAATAACCAAACTCAACATATAATTAATCCGAATTATCAGCCTTACGTTTTATATCTATATATAATACACCTAACTCACACGAACTATTTTCTCCGAGACATTGCATACGTTGACTTTATTTTTGTTTTAAATTAAATGGGTAACAGAACTAATCACTTGGCATGCGCCAAGTTTCCTACTTTCTTTCATTTTACACTATAAAGCAGTTATAACAAGGGATATTTTTCCTAAAAAAAAAGAAAAAAATATAAAGTACACCTATTCTATGTTTACAGTCATTTTATTAAATATCGAAAATAATTTTTTATAGGTTAACATAAAATATTAAACGATAACTATTACTTTCGTGATAAAAGTATAAAAATGAGAATACATACTGTGATTTCATTATTGTATCAATGTTATCGAACGTACAAAACGGTATTCGCAAAAGGTTTAAATACATGTTTGAAAAAAATTAATATTCCGTTCCATTTATAAAGGAGTGAAGGGCCCACTAAGTAGTTGTCCCTCTAGTAACCGCATTATTAAAGCTTGTTATGCTACGTTCACACTGGAATTTACGAACAGGTCTGACCAGTATAAATATCGCATTCCACGCTACATATGTGATTAGCCCCGTATTCCATTTAATCAAAAACAAAACTGACGTCGTTATCTATATCGATTTCGGAGAAAATTGTTCAATTTATTTAGCTTAACCTGCATAATGAATAGAAATGCGATTATCTCTGCTGATTAATTGTATATATTCTTATATTAGATATACTGATACATCGAATTCTTTGCAGTATGGTCTTTATTCGTGTTTAATGGGCAACTTTCTCTACCTCTTTTTTGGAACAATCAAAGAGGTGTCAATTGGTCCTTCATCTTTGATGTCGCTTCTCACTTTGGAATACACAAGAAACATGCCAGTGGATTTTATTGTGCTTTTCTGTTTTCTCGCTGGTTGCGTAGAATTACTAATGGGCGTATTACGTTTAGGCTTGTATCAACACAATAATTACCAACCATAGACATTTCCAAAAATTTAAAGAAATTATAAAAAGGTCGATAACACCATGATATATACTCAGATGTAAACTCATTGTTAGTATAATATCTCAATTAATTTTATCTATGACAGTAATTGATTAGCCATTTTGTTTATTTTTCTAAATTTTTACTTCTGATAGCGAGTCATTGTTTGTAGCGAAGTTTTTTGTTCTATCACATCTTTTTATTAATTTATTTTATTATTTTATTTCGTATTTTACTTATCATTTTATCTTATATAATATGACTTATAACGAATTATAATGTAGTTAAATACTATATTCGATCATTTTTTTTCTAACATAAAAATAGTATATGATCGCAAAAAGTTCCGAAATTTATATTAATTTTAAAACCGAATTAAAAATTATTCGAGAAAATAAGTTAGGAAAGATTATTTACGAAACGTACGTTTACAAGTCGGCGAATTTTTAAAATTTGTAAGAAACTAGGCAGAGAAAGAAAATATTTACATTATAAACAATTATTCCCTTTTTCTTGTATACTAATTAATCGTTAGTACAAGTATGCATTGGTTATACGTTAATTTCCTTTTTAAAATTAAAAATTTCTTTAAAAGTTAAAATTTTTCCGATTATGATCCCACAAAATTTACACACGTGTGATATACATAAAATCGCTTTCTTTTACGTTTTTCTTCATTTCCATCTGAATGTACTTCATTATTGTAACGATCTATATATACGCGCAATTAACAGAAAACAAATTAATATTCGGATTATTGTACATATTCGATTATAAGTATTACGACATATATTTTCTTTTTCCTTTTTAATGTATTAAAATGTTCGTAGTTGTTAATTGTAATAATGTTTGATGCATGAGAAATAGTACGACGAACACATTAGATTTAAATACAAGTTTTTAAATCAATACACGAATACAAATATTTGAATACAAATATTTTAAGAGAGCATTTCAAGAATAAGCTTTGGGTTAATCTTCATTGAAGTTTTAAATGGGCCTAAATAATTAAATATAACGAATACGAATATATACTTCTATTAAAAAATTTGGGATCACTTATTCAGTGAAAAGAGAATTAATTTAAGAGATTAAGAGATTAAGAGAAAAAATTATTAAAATTTTTCAATAATAGATATGATTATAGCAAAAAGGTTAGTTTACAATTATTAATCTATGTTGAAACAAATTAAATGATTCAACCCTTAACACGATGCTACTAATTCTCTGTAATCATATTTAATCTTAAGTAACAAAGAATCGTGAATTATTACAAAGAAATTAATTATCTAACGATAAGATAAGATATATTATTTTCCTTACGATATATTCAAATAATTTTGAATGATAAATATCTCATGATCCGTTAAACTGCTTGAGATATAGAAATTACTATAAAGACAAGGTGATGGGGAAAATCAAAACATAGGAAATTAATATATTTACTAGGGACAAGAAATAGAAAACTATATTATTTTCTATTTTATTTTCTTTTATAAATCGCGATTGTTAAAAGTTACCCCAATTTTTTTAACAGTAGCATACATAATTATGGCAGATTACTAAATTTTGACAGGATAACAGTTTAGGACAAAAATCTACAATTTTTAAGGAATATTTATTACACAAATTACCCAAAAGTACTGCCACTTTGCAGTCACAATTTACGAATTTTTAATCTTGCAGAGCTCTTAGGGCATTTATTAAATCGTAGAAAATATTCATAAAGGGCCCATAAGAATAAAAATAAAAGGACCCATAAAGTCAAAGGTCCGATTAACTTTTAATCATTTATTAACATTTATTAACATAATGATTACTAAACATTATCGTTTGACCAAACAACTAGAACAAATTATTAACAAAAGAAGGATCTAATTTACTGTCTTTTATGTGAAAAATCATGCGCATTAGGTAAATGAATTACATGATTCTGTTAACTACGATGAGCGTTATAGTCCATTTTGTTAATACTATTCTCTAATAATAATTCTCTCGAACGTGTCAATGTCCGAATATTAATACGAATTAATTTATATCCTCGTTTATTTATTTAATGACACGAAGAAATTTTGTATATAGGCTTTTTGGTAGATTTTATATCGATACCCGTAACGTCAGGATTCACTTCGGCCACTTCGATTATTATAATCATATCGCAGTTGCAAGGGCTGCTAGGGCTGAGATTCAAAGGGCACAGTATCACCGACAATCTAGTAAAGATTTTTCAGAACATTAAAAATGTACGAATGCCAGATTTTATCCTTGGACTTTGCAGTATAGCGTTTCTCTTATTCTTCAGAGTAAGTTTCCACGAGACAATTATGGATTGAAGCAATAGTTTTCAATTTCGCTAACCTCAAAATATGTTTCCATTCAGCAACTCAAAGACATTAATCGCTGTTTTGGAAAAGATAATGGTCGATCGAAGAAGAAGAGTAAAACGATGTATCTGAAGAAATTCTTATGGTTCCTTTCCATCTGTCGCAACGCATTGGTAATCGTGATTACGTCCACGATAGCCTTTTATTTCGAAAAATATGGATCATCACCTTTCATTCTCTCAGGTTTATATTTGCATTTGTTTCTTATTTTTGAATATTTATTAACCTCTTAAAGACCACACGCGGGTTAACATAACCTTACTTTATCTATTAAAATAAAACCATGCATATGTGTAAGTACATACGTAAAATGTCTGTAAAATGTCAATTTTTTGTTATTTTTATCACGATACTATATATAAATAATATCTAGATTACTGGAGATAATTATCTTTATTATTAAATTGATAATATAAAAGTCGGAAATGTTTGACCGATTTTTGTGAAATAATTCGGCCTTCAAGAGGTTAAAGAAATTTTTACCATGAGGTATTTGTTGATCTTCTTTTCTTTTCTTAACTTTTGTTTTTAATTTAAAGGAAAGATACAGTCAGGACTTCCTAAATTCGCTTTACCTCCATTTTCATCTCAGGTTGGGAACGAAACTTACACTTTTTGGGGCATGTGTTCTCATATAGGGTCAGGAATAATCGTATTGCCTCTTGTGTCCGTGTTGGCGAGCGTAGCTATCGCTAAAGCATTTGGTAAAAGCATAAATTATTGCAATTTTGAAGACCTGTATTCAAAAGGCATTATTACGAATATATTTTTCAATTTATGTAACCAGGGGATCGGAGAGTTTTCACTAAATATACCTGCGTTTTCTCCGAATTTTTCCGAAAATTTTTTACAATGGAGAATTCGATAGTCATGGAGGTTCCAAACGTACAAAATGGACATTGCAATATTCGCTTATTTTCTCACGTAATTCCTGTACATTTCAAATTTAATTAGCGATTAGTATTTATTTCGCGTAAAAAGTATTTTAAATCGCAGCAAGCATAGAAACTTCAAATTAAAAGACAAATTTAAATTTATCAAATCTGCATCTAATTTTAGATCTTTAACTCTAATTAAAGGCTTAATTTTGAATTAAACCTTCTTTAAATCTTAAAATAAAAAATTTAATTATAATTTAAATTTTCCTATCCTCCTTCGCCATCTTTCAACTAACATTAAACCAGAATTTTTCTTACTCTACGATATTTCTTTGGGAAATTATATAAATCATTATCTCCACATGCTGTTTGTTTTATACACATTTTATACTCCGTGCACGATTTATAATTAAGATAGTAGGGTATTAAAATAATCTTAAATTTGTCTAGAATTTATCAAGGAATATCAACACTCAAAAGCGAAATACATATTTAAATTTTGCCACGTGTGTAAATCTACATATATTACCACACATATCTTAGCATTAAGTTTCGTAATTAATGGAAAATCCCAGACATCCGTTTAGTGATTTTATACATGTATGTATCTGGTTCCGTGATTCACAAACGTGTGTGCGGTCACGTGTCTTCGTGATTTAAATTTAGGCGCCTTCATACGATCGTAGATCGTTAATCGATAGGAAATATTGATTATTATCTTCAAGCAATATTTAAATATTTTTCGATATCCTCGAAGTTTTCTCAATCAAAAATTACGACGCGTAGAAATTATGCTTGATTAATGACTTTTAACCCATTTCATAGCTTTGCGATTTAACAACAGTATATTAACAACAGTGTTGCTTATAAAGCTGTTTCCTTGAAAACTATTAAAAATAACAATAGGATATTTTTAATTCCAGTTGCTTATCGGATTTTCGTCTGAAAAAATTAGAGCAATTCTCTTATCTTGTTAACACTAAACTATCAAGTTAGCAAGAATGACTGATATCAGAGTTGGTTTCTACAACTACTAGAAACGCTTTTCATACGATTACTGTCTCATTGTACCTTAGCTATTACATAATTATTATGTAACTTTTACATATTATGTATTATTACATAATTGTTGTATAATTATTACATAATTATATTATTATTTATGTTATAATATATATTATTATAATATAATTGGAGCATTATTATTATTATATAATTATGATACGGTATTATATTAAAATATTAGGAAATTTTTATTATCATCATCTGCATATATAATACTTATTTAGGTTATAAATTGCAGATCGATAGTTGTATTAACATTAAATCTAGCACGATCATTTTTCCAGTCAAATGACTTGATGAGGTACATCACATGATTTGCAGGAAAAACACATCTACACGTACACACCGTATCTCGCTCCTACCCATTCATACCCCTACCTAACCTAATTCACACGCCTAACCTCATAACTCTTGGGATTGTGGGTTTTATTGATTGCAAAAGAACAACAACGTATTCTCTATTCCTGACTTATTCTTTATTGGTCAAGAAAAGTATATCGTCTCTGTCAAAATTCTTATAAACGATTGACCGACTCCATTGTCAAAATGACGCAGTTCCCCTACCGGAACCCTAACTCCAATCTATGTTTTAAGGAAACAACATTGTATCTCAGAACCTTTCTTGACGCGTAGTCCAGTCACACACTTCATATACGAGATTGAATTTTGCTGTTAAATGAAATCGACTTTTTTCAATTATAATTACTTAACCTATCAAATAAATTGGGATAAATTAATCATTAAAACAATACAAAATTTCGATATAACCTAAAAAATAATTCAACGACTACCTAAGTGAATCTGATACCACTTATTACCTACTCTTAGGTGATTAGGCAGAATTATCAACTATAACTTTCCGCTTCCTTTTCAGCCTAAAATTCTTTCGATATTCTCCTGTCAACTTCATCATTCTTTCATAAACCTCCCACATAATGCTTCCACGATTTTTCCTCTTGTTTATACAATCTACGCAACCCTTCCTCCTCCTCTAACCAATACCATTGTAGTATTCCAAGTATTTATTTTCGCTACAACTTACATGGGAACTTTGAGAGGAACGACGTACGTACTAGATTTTCGACAGTGACACTCCAAACCGACTACTAGCACAAGAATGATGATTTTGGAATGATTGGCAATTTTTATATGTGAATTAGGAAGTAAGTGGGGATTGTCTACAGATCGAAGGTTAAGAGAGGATAGTGCAGGAAATATCAGGGCAATATGGGCAATAAAGCAATAAGCACTAGGGCAATAAGGATGAATAAGAGAAAAAAGGGAAGTAAGGAATAAAAGATAAAAGGGAAAGTTAGCCGATTTGGAGTTTATTCAATGTACATAAATAAGTACGAATAGTTGACTGAACAGTCATCTAACACCATCCTTCCTTGATCTCATTCCCTAATCTGTATCTATAAATTATAGTCACTCATCTTTTCCTCTTTTCTGTCCAGTTCTCCTTTATGTACTCTACGATCTTCTCTTGTTTCAAGCATTTATACCATTTGTCGTATGACAACTACCAAATCCTTTGCTCCCGCTCCCTCTTCTGTATCTCCTTATCTCTCTTTTCAACTATTTCTTATTTCGATTCTCGCTCTTCGCCATTTCGCACCTTTCTCGAAGGTTCGTTCGATCTTTCTTTTTGGGGAGAATAAATCAGACGACGCTTGCGTCTTTGTACAAACGTAGGCTAATTCAATTTCAGGTCTGTAGGATTTATTTACCATAATACAAGAGAAAATGTGTTTGATGTGCTGCTCTAGTATTCTGACTGCCTGAGTTCCCGTATTTTCGTGTATTTAGGAATTCAGGTGCTGTAATTGGTCGACGTGGCGTGTACCTGATAGGTGTATTTCTTTCTATTAGTGGTGTGCCTATTGAAGGGTGTGTATGAAGTTAGGTGTCCTTCGGTGGAGGTGGAAGTTAAACAAATTCGAGCCACATTTTCAATCTTTGGGATTTGTAATCTTTTGTTAGGGATTAGTCCAGATGGTGTTTGGAAGACCGTCCACGAGCCGTGAAATGCTAGTAATAAGGAAATAAACCGTTGTCCCCTTGACTCGAGCCTTCGGTCTTCGAGAATGAATGCAGAGAATGAATACTTAATCTCATATCTTCTCTAAACTCTTTGTCCCCGTCTCATTTCCTCCTTCTAACACTCCCTTGTCAACACTCCTTTACCTTCTTTTAAATTCTTCTCATATATTCTTGCCGTCTTTCCCGCTCTTATTCCCAACAAATCCATTTTCCACTCCTACCTCACCAAATAACCTGCTGTCCTCCAATCAACTCCCACCACCGATCTCAAATATCTCTCGTATAACTATTCCACCTGTCTCCTTTCCTTCCATCCCCAAATCTCCGCCCCCTAACCTACCTCCAGCTACACCAATTTATCAAATAACCACACCCTTTTGCCCTATTTCTTCCCAAAACCACCTTTTCTTAATCCACGTATAGTGCGTTCGAGAAAAGAAGGCACAGCCTGTTTACATCCTCACAGCTGATTGACTCCGTTGACACTCGCTTGATCACAGTGATCGTTTTTGGTCAAAAGCGGTAACCGATGATCTTCGTCAGCCGTGAGAATGTGAACACGCTGTGCCTTCTTTTCTCGAAGGCACAGTACTTGCCTCATAACCCTCGCTGCTTTCTTAGCTCTTTCTGTCGCGTGTTCGTCTGGACCCCCACTCCTTCTCAATCTAATCTAACAAGGGAACATATTCGAGTAGAATACGCGGATTTTGATGAAATTTATACGAGGGATAGTTTTCAAAAAAATATTTGAAACGTAAGTAGGTGAACTCCTTTACCTCATTTATCCCTTTTCCATTCCACTTCCATTCTACCTACTTTCCTCCATCTACGCCAAACCTCGTAACCTTCGTTTCCTGCGTATTCAAACCTAACCTTTTCTCTCTCCCATGGTAGGCTTAAGCCCCTGCACTGCGATTAAATTACGAAAAGTTATGCATTAAAGTAGTATTTAATTTTGATTGACCACTGTATACCTATTCCATCCGCAATAAAATTATATAAAAATTTTACAAATTCTTCGAATTTTGTACATGTTAAAACGTATGAAATATAATTATGCTCATGTGATTATTGCAGCTTATAATAGTGAGATTTGACACGAAGAATTCGTGACGAGATAGACTCGTCGTTGCAATGCAAAGGGTTAACACTAAAACTACCAAACCAGTCAATATGACTAGTTTCCGATTTTCTATCTTTGTATTTATCCAAAAAGTACAACTACTTTCGTTCAAATTAACGTTATCTTTTATCGAGACAGAAATATAATTATATAATAACTAAATATTTTAATTGTAACTATTTTGGGTGTTGTGATTCGCATAATGCTTCGTTAATTTGAAAACGAAACATTTGTTTCAAATATATTCTTCTACAACAAGATTTATACTCGAATACGAATAACTACGAAAAACATATAAACTAATGTACATAATATTTTCGACCAGAAAACGACGCCACTGGAGCTCCTCCAAATTCGCATTAAATTCTTGGACCCGTTGGCGTCGATTCTCAAAAGCACCAAGTTAAGAACTTCGGTTCTCATTGTCGAGGGGAAATTTTGCAATAACATGTCCAAGATTAAATATATAAAAGGTTTATCTCGCAAAAGCGAGATTTCGAAATATTCGCAATATTTTGAATACAGGTCCACACTTTTCGTTGTCGCGAATCGATGAAGTAAGCCGGACGAGTTTTCGTATTTTTAGCGAGCGGCAGCAGCGTAAATGCGACACAAGAGATGTTAACGCTCGGTTTGTGCAATATATTCGGGAGTTTCGTTTCATCGATGCCAGCTGCAGGCGCGTTTACAAGAAGTGCCGTGAGTACCGCCAGCGGCGTTCGAACGCCTATGGCCGGTATATACGTGGGTAATATCCTTGTTTCGAGGCGACACGACTCGTAATACCTACTACGAGAGAAAATCAAAAATGAAAATGACATTTCCAGAAATGAAAAATTTAAATCTTTTAGGACAGTCCCCTATGAATTTGGGGCAAGAAAAAAGGACATCTTCGAAAATTTGTTTCAAAGAAAGCATAAGATTTTTCGACACGGGATTTTTACCATCTTGTTTATTCGTGTCTCGAGAACACTCGCTGTTTTCTTTCGATATAAACTAATGGAAATTTTAGAAGTTATATGGACCGTTTATTTCGAAAGTGGTGCAAGTCCATTTTCCGTTGTTTCGAGAAAATTAAAGGTTAGCATATTTATCAATTAAAAAATATAGGTTAATTATGTTAGGTCTAGCAATGTTTCTATTAATTTATCAATATGTAATTTGATTATATAAATTTCTTTTAGGCGAATTTAACTAAAATAATTTATATTTACGGGCTGCAAATGGACTTACACCGCTTTCATAATTAGTCGATTTAAAAATCATTTAATTTCAATTTTGAAAAATTAAATATCACTTAAAATATATTTCCTATAAATCCAACTTTGTTTATAAATAATAACAAGAAATAAAATAGGAGTAGTATTTTTTATTTTGAACGTTAATTATATTTATATATTGTTAAACTTAACATAAGATATTGATATTATTTATTTATGCTCTTCATATGGCAGTGTTTTGAAATATTCATGATGCACAGGAAGTATATAAGGTAATAACTGCCCCATAGCCTTATATTTTTCGTATATAATAGGCCTGGAATCGTGATACAAAGGCGCCAGGGTGATTTTTTCAAATTTTCGCAGTCTTTCCCGACACGTAGGTGATAACTCTAAAGTTTTAAGTTCCATATTCTCCATTGATATTTTCAATTGTCATAAAATAATATTGATTTACTATTTCTTCTTACCTATATCACTATCTAATATTAATATGAAATTATCCACTTTTGGAGGAAAATAAAATAAGTAACCAAAAATAATAACTTTCAACGCGTGAAATAAAACAAATGTAGCCACCAGTTGCAACTGACCCCGCCATCTGTCTATGAAAATTGGACTTACACCACTTTTATAATCAATGATTACGCAATTTCTTTTATCAGCCAATTTTTAATTGAACAATTTTGCCGTTCTTCCCCGACATGTAGGTGATAAATCTAAAGTCTTAAATTGTATGTTCTCCATTGATGTTTTATATAAACTAGTATTCTGTGCACTTTTGCAAAACCTCATTTAAAGTATTTCCAACCAATTTACCTTTTCTTCATTAGTGTTTCTTCTTATCTGTTCTTTAATTGCGTCTTTTAGACTTTTCGTTGAAATGAAATTCTCTCATTTCATTTCGTGTAAAATAAATTTATTACGTTGTCTACATTGTTTTATAACATCATAATAATCCTATGGAAATTGGACTTACATCACTTTCATAATCAATGGCCACGCATTTTCTTTTGTCAACCAATTTTAAATTGAACAAAGCCTTGGTATTTTTTAAGATATTAAATACTAACTAGTTATAAATAAAAAGTTTACACTGAATTAAGCATAAATTACGTGATATCTCATTTTTTTAAAATGGACTTACACCACTAACAAAATAAACGGTCCATATATGTAAGAGGTGTAGTTTGAGAGACCGAAGAAACACGGGTTAAAAATAAAGAAAACTTCTTGTTTAAAAGATTTATTTTTCACACATTGGTCTCTTTCTCTGCGCAAGGATCTTTTACGAACTGAGCTCGACGATTTCACACGCGTGGAATCCTCCCATTGTTTTATAACGATCGAGAGCATAAAACCAGCGCCATTCATCTATAGACGGTTCTCTTACATGTATAATTATATTTACGGTAACGAATTATTAAAAACGAAAAGATCGAAAGATTTAAGACAGTAGCCAATGAATAGTAGTGATATCTTAATACACGTTGAACAATTCATTTACGACTGTTTACAATTTTTCTGATATTCCCCGTGAAAGGTAATAAGAATTTAAACGAACTATTTAAGTTAATAATACTGTCAAAATCAATAATATTGTCAATATCGAGAAGCATCGATAACATTATTAATCATTATTGAACAATATTGAATTTGTTTTTATTGTCGATACTGATATCGTTAAATTGAATTGATAATATTATTGTCGATATCACTGACCGTGTTCAGGTTCTTTTATGTAACTGAATTCTTAATTAATGAAATTATACAAAGATTATAAGGGTATTCGAATTCTCTATTCGTTTATTACACAGCTTATTAAATTACTATTTTTATTAAATTATTTAATAACTTTATTAGCTTTGTTAAATTAATTATTAAATTCTACTATATATTATTTACTATCAAATAGTTGATTGTATTATTTTATTATATTATTATTAGACAGATGTTGATATAAGTACATATATTTCTAAAGTATAGATAAAGAAAATAAAATCTAGAGAAAAATTTATTTCGTCACTAAAGGATTTTAAAAATGCATTTTTTATTTTATATATTTATATTTATTTTCTTATTTTTTATAAAGTATAGATAAAGAAAATAAAATCCAGACAAAAATTTATTTCGGCACTAAAGGATTTTAAAAATGCATTTTTTGTTTTGTATATTTATGTTTATTTATTAATTATATACTGTATATTATACTTTATTTTTTAATTAATGATCCTAAGAAAACAGTTAAATGATACATTATAGCTGTAAATACAAATTAAAACAAGAAAGACTATGATTAATTAAAATGCAAACAATAGTTTCAGTGACTTGATTGAAAAATCGAGAAGTCACTTTAATTTTTGATTTTCTCTCGTATATAATGATCCCCATTTTTCTCGCTAAATTATTATGAATAATATGAACATATTGCAGGAACTATGACTTTACTAGCCCTGAGCTTCTTAACGCCATATTTTTATTATATCCCACGTTCCACGCTTGCAGCAGTGCTGATAAGCGCGGTAATATTCATCATTGACTTGAGGATAATAAAGCTATTGTGGAAAGGATGCAGTAAGTTGTGTTGTAATTTTTCCATAAAGTAATTGCATAGATAATTGAAAAAAAGATTTGTATATTCACGTATTAAACTATTACAAATGTTCAAATATTCTCACAAAGTATTGCTAAATTGTTTATTCGGTAATATTATTTTCTCCTCATTTTCCATAACAGTTCATTATACTTATAATAATAGTAGTTATACTATCAGACATTTCAATGCTTATTTTACATTAAATTTTTGTCTGCTATTTTGTAATGTATTTTATAATTTATTTTAAACTGCCTTGTAATTTAATTGTAGATTATTTTATAATCTAATTGTTATTTTATAATGAACTTTCTAACGTCATTTTTAAGTTTATATGAATATTTCAAATTTTTGATTAATGTAGAAATAAATGATGAGAAATTGATATAAGATAAATGTCATATTGTTTGAATTATGACTTACAAATCATACATTTCCAATAAAATAATTGTTAAATATTAAATATATTTCTATTGTTATGTAAAAAAAATTGTAAAAATATTTATGCTTAAAATGTGATTTATCTGAAATTGTTCTTGCTGTTTTTTCTCGATTAATTTATCATATTGCACGTTTAATAATCTATTTCTCGTTGCAGAAAGGGACGCCATTGCGGCGATAGTGACATTTTTAGTTAGCATTTTATTTGGCGTTGAATTGGGACTTTTAGTCGGTGCTTTGTTTAGTTTAGTTTTCTTCCTCCGACCGCCTGCTAGGCCACAAATTGATGTAATTCAGTGTAAGGTAAAAGGTAGTACTATATTAGAATGCATTCATAATAACAATGCTAATAAAACCTGCAATCCTGTCCTGCTTCGTGAAATTCCATCAGTACTTAAATCTCCTGTAAAAATGTGCAAAACATTATTTGCTATTAAGATATATATTACAATTAAACGAACAAGGTACGATATTAAATTTTAAAAGACTTCTATTATTATTCCCTTTATACTTTTATCAAGTATAAAAATAAATAATTGCAAATTGTTCCCATAATATTTATACAGTAAATTCATGCTCATACCTTATAAAGTACAAATAAACTGATATCAAAATTTATATCGTAATTTGTTATATCAATACCATTTTAACAAATTATTATTAACAATTTTCCAAAATATTTATCAAATGAAAAATATTCGGCTTTCCAAAATTAAGTAATCTAACAATAATAATTAACGACAATGAAATTGTACAAAAATTATTCCTTTTTCTTTATTTAGTATTCAGAACCATATTAGAAAGTTAAAATAGTAATAACAATTTTTCAATTTACTGTATATAATTATATTACGGAAAAATTATATTTTTGTACCTTTTATAAAAACGTTTTTTCCATTAATTTTTTAGACACAAGTAGGACACAAGTACATAATACTCAAACCAGATACTGGAATCTTTTATCCTGCTGCAAATTATTTTTGCAGTAAAGTGATGGAAGTAATTCGTAAATACGATGAAAATAATGTACTGTTTATCATCGACTGCGAAAGAATACGAAGTATTGATTATACTGCAATAAAGGTAATAGTTTATGCTGTATCTCGTATGTGGCAATATATATGAGTTAATAATTTTTTGCATTATACAAAATTTTTAATAAATTGATAATTATATTTAAATGATATAATAATGTAATAATTGTATTTAAATTCATACATTATAGATATGCTGTATATTTTTAAATTATAGGGTATCGAGTTAATAACAACAAATATCAATTCCGAGAAGAAAAGGTTATGGTTCTTAAACGTGTCTTCAAAAACATTTAATAGTATCGAAGCATTTACAAATAATGAATACTTTTATTTTATTGATGAAGAAGATAAAATATCTTCCATCTTTCACGGTATATTTTATGTTTTTTTTTCATTTAACAATATTTGGACAATATTTCGATTAATTAATTTTTTTAAACAATTAAAAAAGACATTTATTATATTTTATTATACAAATGCACTTGTTATATTTTTTAGATACCCTCTTAATAAGCAAAGCAGATGAAGCAAAAAGTCATCAGTTGGAAAATATGGTAGAATGTACAACATTAACCTGTAAAGATGATAAAAGAGATTCAGAAATACTTACGAAATTCACGTCAAACTCTACAGATGACGTTGAAGGAGTTGCATTAATGTCACCGTCTTCACAAGCAATAAATCAAAAATAAGAAATATAATTTTGATAGTTAATAATTTTCTAATTCGTATTAAACTAAATGAATTTATTATCAAAAATACAAGAATATGATTGCAACACGTGAACGTATAAAAAATTTTTTTACAAACATAACAATAGTTTGAAGAGAAGCTGATCGTTGAGATTGTTGGTCTGTGTAACCTCCAAATTAAATAAGTTTCTTACATGTAATATAAATGTTTACAATAGCGAAAATTATATTCGGTCTAATATCTCCATTATTGGTCTTATTATATCTTCTATTGATGGTCTTCATTTCCAGCCAGTTATACTCACACAACATTTTATCTATTACAAATTTATTTCCATTAATATAATAAGAAAATTAAAGATCTTTTAATAATATTTTGTAAAAAGTAAAGTTTATATTCTTTTTCAGATTGCTTGATTTTTATTTTGTAATCGTTATCGTTTCTTTTCTTCTTTGATTTTCTTTTTTCATTCTTCAGCAGTTACAATTTTTGTTTCTTATTTCTGAATGAAAGTAGTATATAATATAAAAATATTAGAAATTTGAGATATTCTTCCAGATGGCACCCGTGACCGATCGACACAATGTTTACCGGGAAAGAGAAGAGAAAGGTGGGGGACCAGATCTAAAATTTTAGCTTCGGATAATTAATAGTTTATGAGATATCAATAAAAAAAACTTTTCATACTAAACATTAAATTCTGCTTATACAGATAGCATACACAGATGTAGTTAACACTACCACCACTATTTATAGGTAGTAAGTATTGTTGTCAACTGTCGATTAACCGATGACAGAACAATGTAGACTGCCGTGTCTGTTGGGTCTCCCATGCAAAATTGGCCTCTCCTTTTAAACATCAGTGATAGAATGTAATAATAGTGATTGGTTGACCGCCTCCAACGAAGAGATTAAATAATATATCTAATCCATTTCATAATTTCATCTTTTTTTGCGTCTATATACATATGTATGTACATGGAAAATAAATTTCGTAAAATTTTTTTATTAATATCTTAAAACCTATTACCGAAGCTAAAATTTTATATTTGAGATCCACTCTCCCTACTCTCTCACTCTTGCAAATTTTGTGTCGATCAGCCGCCGGTATTATTCGAAGTACAACCGAAACTCAGTAATAAAAATATATTTAAATTCTAAAAATTAATTATTTAAATAAATAAAAAAAATTCAAGTAGATCCAAGTACTTTGTCGAATAGTACTTCAAACTTTGAGAAATGATTTGTATCATTCTATCCTCAAAAAAGATCTAATTTCTTTAAATTTTACTAAACTAGATAAATTAATATATTTTTTCACTAAAATTATCTCACTGTTTTCTACAAATAATATTTTGCTTCTTAATAAAATACTGCATTCTAAACCAAAGTTCGTTATTATGAGATTTAAGAGTTATCTTTATTCATCACCAAATGACTTAAGATCACCATCTTTATTTATTGTCAGGTTGAGTCTATTGCGGGGAATAATTGAATATTTAGAATATATTTAAAGTATATTTAGATATTATCGTAAGTACAGATCACATATCACCTTTTGATAATTATTTTGTTGATTCAACATTTAATTATTATAAAAATTTGGTTTGACATATAAAAGATGTAACAAATAAAAGAAATATATACATACATTGTATTTGTGAGCTTTTCTAAAAAATTAAATTTCAAATGTTTAAGAATTTATAACATTTTTTTATTTAAATAAATAAAAATTAGACTATTTATGAGTTTCAGCTATTCATTTAATTATAAAATTATAACGAAATTTAAAAATTTAATTCAAATGTTAATATCTATATTTTTTTGTATTCATTAATATAATATACATATAAGAACATACTAGCATGATTATTAGTAAATCTTTAAAATAAACTTAATAATTAACTTTCTTTCATAATATTAAATTTTATTGACTATTTTAAAAGAAGACAAATTATAATTAGTTATAATTACAACAAATACTTAAAATTGTAATCGTGTATAATTGAATATTTCTTTACGATAATAGTGTAATAATTAATAGAACGTATAGAAACTTTGAAATAACATAAAGAACTATAAAACCTTAATGCCCTTTATTGTAAAAAATAAACTTCAAATATTCATAAATATATGCCATTTCTATCACATCTATTTTACGTCATACACTAGTAACTTATGAACATTGTAGGTTATGTTTTTGTAGTTTAATAAATACTGCTACATGTTACTAATAATTTAATTGAAATCTTTTAAAGAACAAAAAATGGTTATTTTAGAACACGAGATTAATGAAGAAATAAAAATG
>NW_016909094.1:619678-709399 GCF_001483705.2 Eufriesea mexicana
AGAGAAAGGTGGGGGACCAGATCTAAAATTTTAGCTTCGGATAATTAATAGTTTATGAGATATCAATAAAAAAAACTTTTCATACTAAACATTAAATTCTGCTTATACAGATAGCATACACAGATGTAGTTAACACTACCACCACTATTTATAGGTAGTAAGTATTGTTGTCAACTGTCGATTAACCGATGACAGAACAATGTAGACTGCCGTGTCTGTTGGGTCTCCCATGCAAAATTGGCCTCTCCTTTTAAACATCAGTGATAGAATGTAATAATAGTGATTGGTTGACCGCCTCCAACGAAGAGATTAAATAATATATCTAATCCATTTCATAATTTCATCTTTTTTTGCGTCTATATACATATGTATGTACATGGAAAATAAATTTCGTAAAATTTTTTTATTAATATCTTAAAACCTATTACCGAAGCTAAAATTTTATATTTGAGATCCACTCTCCCTACTCTCTCACTCTTGCAAATTTTGTGTCGATCAGCCGCCGGTATTATTCGAAGTACAACCGAAACTCAGTAATAAAAATATATTTAAATTCTAAAAATTAATTATTTAAATAAATAAAAAAAATTCAAGTAGATCCAAGTACTTTGTCGAATAGTACTTCAAACTTTGAGAAATGATTTGTATCATTCTATCCTCAAAAAAGATCTAATTTCTTTAAATTTTACTAAACTAGATAAATTAATATATTTTTTCACTAAAATTATCTCACTGTTTTCTACAAATAATATTTTGCTTCTTAATAAAATACTGCATTCTAAACCAAAGTTCGTTATTATGAGATTTAAGAGTTATCTTTATTCATCACCAAATGACTTAAGATCACCATCTTTATTTATTGTCAGGTTGAGTCTATTGCGGGGAATAATTGAATATTTAGAATATATTTAAAGTATATTTAGATATTATCGTAAGTACAGATCACATATCACCTTTTGATAATTATTTTGTTGATTCAACATTTAATTATTATAAAAATTTGGTTTGACATATAAAAGATGTAACAAATAAAAGAAATATATACATACATTGTATTTGTGAGCTTTTCTAAAAAATTAAATTTCAAATGTTTAAGAATTTATAACATTTTTTTATTTAAATAAATAAAAATTAGACTATTTATGAGTTTCAGCTATTCATTTAATTATAAAATTATAACGAAATTTAAAAATTTAATTCAAATGTTAATATCTATATTTTTTTGTATTCATTAATATAATATACATATAAGAACATACTAGCATGATTATTAGTAAATCTTTAAAATAAACTTAATAATTAACTTTCTTTCATAATATTAAATTTTATTGACTATTTTAAAAGAAGACAAATTATAATTAGTTATAATTACAACAAATACTTAAAATTGTAATCGTGTATAATTGAATATTTCTTTACGATAATAGTGTAATAATTAATAGAACGTATAGAAACTTTGAAATAACATAAAGAACTATAAAACCTTAATGCCCTTTATTGTAAAAAATAAACTTCAAATATTCATAAATATATGCCATTTCTATCACATCTATTTTACGTCATACACTAGTAACTTATGAACATTGTAGGTTATGTTTTTGTAGTTTAATAAATACTGCTACATGTTACTAATAATTTAATTGAAATCTTTTAAAGAACAAAAAATGGTTATTTTAGAACACGAGATTAATGAAGAAATAAAAATGGATAAAACTGACGCATCTGAGAAAAAACGACTGGAATCATTAAAACATAAGAAACAAATTTTCAAAGCTAGAGAGTTGGCAGTGCAAAATGCGTTGAAGAACTTGGTAAATATATTTTAATTTATTTTATTTAAAAGTTTTTATTTTTTATAATTTATTTCTATAGGATAGTAAATCAAATAATAACAAAATCATATTTGATGATAATATTGATAAAATAGAACAATCTAAGGTTAAGAAAAAAGAAAAAAAAAGAAAACGTGATTTATTTGATGATGATGATGATGATGTTGATAACAAAAATGATGCTGAATCAGTTTGGGATGCTAGTAAATTTAAAATTAACAAAAGTAAATCAGGAAAGGTGAGATACTCATAAACACTTATTAACAAGTTTTGTAGATAAAGAAATGTTTTTATAAATATTTATTCAATTAATATTACTTGGTTAATAATTTTAGTTGGTTGAGCATATTACTTTGGGAAATGATGAACGGTTTAAACTTGACGAACGTTTTATGGAGGATGATCAAAACTCAGATAAAAATATTACTATAGAAAACAGCAATGAAACTGACTTACAAAAAGAAAAGGAATTGCAATTAGATATTTTAGAAAATATTTTAGGAGTACCAATTATTTCAAAAAATAAAGATTCTAGTAAAGATGTGAAGCCTGTAAAGTATGTATAAGGGAATTAATTATTTATGTAAATTCTAAGATTAGTAGTTCGTAGTAATTCTTTCCATAAATATATTTATATAACTTTATATCAAATTTTGTAATTCATTAGGAAAGGAATGATTAGATATGATCCTACAGAAGACGGTCATAAAGAATATGAGATTAATACAGAGAAATCTGAACCAGAAGCAAAGAAAGTTAAGAAGAAAAAGAAGAATAAAGATAATACAGAGGATGTAAATCAAAATCCACCTGTAGAGGTGTCAAAAGATATATATTTTTCAGTGTCAAATTCACTATCACAAAGATTAAAAGATGGAGGAGAAGAATTTAGTTTATTAAAAACATATGGAAAAGAAATAAATGACGCAAAAAGTTAATTTCTTTATAATGCATTAATTAAAATATTTAATTTATAATATTTATTATTTTTATTAATGTTTGTTTATAATTGTAGCAAATGATAATAATGATATCTCAACTACAGAACTATTGAAACCTTCAAAAATACAATTAGGTATAGATTCAAAGAATCCGTTTAAATATGATTCTTCTGATGATGAATATGACAACAATTATGAATATACCAATAATGAACAACATACAAATGAAGTGGTGGGACATATAAATAAGTTCTTTTTTGATACAAATGATATTCGTTTTAATGGTATGCATTTCATATAAAATATACATATAATAAAAAATAAAAAATCATTTTCTTACAAATATTCATGTTTACTAAATTTTAGAAGCAAAAGAATTTTTTTCGAAGGAGCCTATATCAGAAGATGCATTTAAAGGACTTAGACATGAATTAAAACAAATTGTACGTGCGAAAGTTCTAAGTAATAGGAAAAAGAAACAGCCTTGGGGATATAAAAAAAGAATAAAAAATCATCGTAAAAAATTTGTTTAACGTTTTATTACTTTTTTAAAGTATAAACGAAGATGTCATTAAATTTATACATTTGCTTTTAAAAAATATAAATAAAATATTGTAAGAAAATGTATATACATATAAAATATAAAATATCTCACTTTTGTAACTTGGAATTATAATTTCATTACTATCATTAACATTTTTCGCGAATTCTTTAATAACTATAACAACAAATTATTGTCCTTTTATTTATGGCTTAATATTACGACAAAATCTATTCAGTAAAAATAAATTGTATTTATTAGTGGTCCTTATATAACCTTTGACACAGAAAGAAAGAAATGTTCTTTCTTAAATTATATTAATAATTTAATCTGTTATTCTTAATTATTCTTTTCGTGCTACTTTACGACATGCCCTGTTAAGTAACTTTAAAAAAAAGTCATGTGGAAGTCCACGTGACACTTGTTGTATATGTGTGTTTAATAAATTGTATGTTTCTTCTTCATAAATAGCATAAGTATTTGATAAACCTAGCTCATTGTATAGCTGTTTCACACGATTTATTTTTTCTGTATCGGATTGTCCATAACATTCCTGTACAATATCAATGATTTCATATTATTACTCCTTCAAAAAAAGAATAAAGTATTGTTAATGACATATTTACCTCTAAAATTTTTCTCTGTTCTGGTGTAGCGCGTTGTAAAGCTACAACAACAAGCCATGAGCATTTCCCTTCTGCTATATCTGTTCCAGTCTTTCCAGTGGTCTCTGAATCACCATAACAGTCTAAATAATCATCTCTTACTTGAAAAAAGTGACCCATTTCCAGCAAAATTGTTTTCGCTTGACGATACATTTCTGGATCATTTATACCAGCCTATGGACCATGCATTAATTATGCACAATCATATAAATAAAAAATAAGAAAAATATATTTTTACCTTAAACAAATAGCACAGTTATGAATTAATAAAAACTAAACTTACAAAAGACATAGCAACAGTGGCTGGTAACACAAACGAATAGTAAGCTGTCTTATATTTTGCAATAGAATTATATCGATCCATAGTAAAAAAATCAAAATTTGATTTTTTTCCAAAATCTGTTGATAATAAATCTAGACACTGACCCATGGCTGTTTTTAATGTAGACTGTAAATAATATATCAATAAATAATATCATAGAATCTCTATTGTGCACAAAAAATATATATAAAATGACTTAAAATTTATAAAATTTATAATGTAAAATGAAATATAAATATCCATTTTGTAAAAAATATTTTATTATTATTATTATTTTATATCTAAGCAAAATTTTTAATTTGAATAATTTTGACTATTAAAAAAATATTAAAAAAAAAAATGTTTTTAATTGAAACCTTCAAAAATACAATTAGGTATAGATTCAAAGAATCCGTTTAAATATGATTCTTCTGATGATGAATATGACAACAATTATGAATATACCAATAATGAACAACATACAAATGAAGTGGTGGGACATATAAATAAGTTCTTTTTTGATACAAATGATATTCGTTTTAATGGTATGCATTTCATATAAAATATACATATAATAAAAAATAAAAAATCATTTTCTTACAAATATTCATGTTTACTAAATTTTAGAAGCAAAAGAATTTTTTTCGAAGGAGCCTATATCAGAAGATGCATTTAAAGGACTTAGACATGAATTAAAACAAATTGTACGTGCGAAAGTTCTAAGTAATAGGAAAAAGAAACAGCCTTGGGGATATAAAAAAAGAATAAAAAATCATCGTAAAAAATTTGTTTAACGTTTTATTACTTTTTTAAAGTATAAACGAAGATGTCATTAAATTTATACATTTGCTTTTAAAAAATATAAATAAAATATTGTAAGAAAATGTATATACATATAAAATATAAAATATCTCACTTTTGTAACTTGGAATTATAATTTCATTACTATCATTAACATTTTTCGCGAATTCTTTAATAACTATAACAACAAATTATTGTCCTTTTATTTATGGCTTAATATTACGACAAAATCTATTCAGTAAAAATAAATTGTATTTATTAGTGGTCCTTATATAACCTTTGACACAGAAAGAAAGAAATGTTCTTTCTTAAATTATATTAATAATTTAATCTGTTATTCTTAATTATTCTTTTCGTGCTACTTTACGACATGCCCTGTTAAGTAACTTTAAAAAAAAGTCATGTGGAAGTCCACGTGACACTTGTTGTATATGTGTGTTTAATAAATTGTATGTTTCTTCTTCATAAATAGCATAAGTATTTGATAAACCTAGCTCATTGTATAGCTGTTTCACACGATTTATTTTTTCTGTATCGGATTGTCCATAACATTCCTGTACAATATCAATGATTTCATATTATTACTCCTTCAAAAAAAGAATAAAGTATTGTTAATGACATATTTACCTCTAAAATTTTTCTCTGTTCTGGTGTAGCGCGTTGTAAAGCTACAACAACAAGCCATGAGCATTTCCCTTCTGCTATATCTGTTCCAGTCTTTCCAGTGGTCTCTGAATCACCATAACAGTCTAAATAATCATCTCTTACTTGAAAAAAGTGACCCATTTCCAGCAAAATTGTTTTCGCTTGACGATACATTTCTGGATCATTTATACCAGCCTATGGACCATGCATTAATTATGCACAATCATATAAATAAAAAATAAGAAAAATATATTTTTACCTTAAACAAATAGCACAGTTATGAATTAATAAAAACTAAACTTACAAAAGACATAGCAACAGTGGCTGGTAACACAAACGAATAGTAAGCTGTCTTATATTTTGCAATAGAATTATATCGATCCATAGTAAAAAAATCAAAATTTGATTTTTTTCCAAAATCTGTTGATAATAAATCTAGACACTGACCCATGGCTGTTTTTAATGTAGAATTTAAATAATATATCAATAAATAATATCATAGAATCTCTATTGTGCACAAAAAATATATATAAAATGACTTAAAATTTATAAAATTTATAATGTAAAATGAAATATAAATATCCATTTTGTAAAAAATATTTTATTATTATTATTATTTTATATCTAAGCAAAATTTTTAATTTGAATAATTTTGACTATTAAAAAAATATTAAAAAAAAAAATGTTTTTAATTTAACAAATACAATTTTGTATATACTAATAAAATAATAGAAATTCTTTACCATATCAAATAATAATATCAATTTTTATAATGATATAACAAAATAAAATTTGTTTATACAATGAAAATAGTCATTTTAATTATTTTTTTAAGTACAAAAATATCCTAAGAATTAAAATTGTACCGAAAAAGTATAACAATTTTGTTTTTCTTACCTTACTGATTATACATTTTTATCTATTATTAAGGTACAAAATGTTATTACTTACATCTAAGAATAATTCCATGAGATTTAAATAACAATCTTTCGATTTAAAATGTTTTCTAAGGAGTTGATATATACACATTTCCAACATTACACCATCATTAATAGCCGCCAATCCAATATTATTGTTTGTATACCAGCATGGTTGATTTCGTCGCATTTTTGATTGATCTTGAATATCATCAATCACCACAAGGAACGCTTGCAACTATAAAACATTACCATATATGTATACAAAAATATACTAATTCTTTAATTTTTCACATTGGATTATAAAGTAACTCATAGAAGATTATTTTTATTGTGGTTAGACATTTATAAATATCTATGATTAGAACAATTATAAATTTAAAAGTAATATAGGATAAAAGGTGTAGAATAAAAAATTACTAACCAATTCTATACACCAGCCTAAAATACGGGCTAAACGAATATTTTCTTCTGTCAATTGATCGTAAGGAGATAATAATTTGTATGCATGAATAACTGTTAAAGCTCTATTTTTTCCTCCTACCGGTACATTGTACTGCAATACCTGGAAAAATAGGGAGAAACATGTTTCTTATTAATACATTATCTTAATTGCAATTTAATCTTAATTTTTAATCTTTTAACCAATCGTTTCATCTCGTGAATTTGAGATAGAAATTAAATAGAAAAATAAGTACATTCTTATTAGATATTTTTCGGAAGCAACGAAATCGATTTTAAATATACATATACATACGTAAGTAACGAATTATCTCATTACCAAATTATTGGATGCTCGGGCACCCCTAACTATAGTAATAAAAATTTACACAAAAAAAAATGCAATTATTTGTCCGTGAAAATATATCATTATAATAAGACAACTAATTCATATACATTATAGTAATTTTATAAGTTTAATAATGTTATGACAAGATACTCCATTTTGTGTATTACGTATATTTTTTCTCTATTATTTGTTATTATTTTCATTTATTTTCTTTTTTCTATTTTCATTTCCAATTAGTGTATTATATATAAAACACGTAATTATAACGTAACGTTTTAAACAAATTCCTCATAGAAAAGTATCTAAAAACGTATTCAAAACAATATAAAAATTATCTTGACAACAAACGTATATATATACATTTATGTGTATGTATATAAACAATTATCAATACATTTTAAAGCATATTGTAAGATTATCTAGAACAAATTAAGAAATGGCATCAAATTAGACACTGTAATAAGTAAAAATAGTCATACTGGTAATTAAAAATAATCAACCAATAGTCTATCCAATATATCTATCCAATATATCTAGTCCAATATATCTATCCGATAATTATGTTTGTTTTGGCCACTGGTCGAGCAATCTTCAAATAACCGATACATTAGTGAACAAAATATGGTAAAATCTCTAAATATTTCATGATTTTGCAACACTCGATAGAACAGATCATTATACCTCGTTGAATTTGTCTCAAAACGAGCTATAATATTACGAATGAAAGAATGTAGCGTCCCATTTAAAAATATAATAATTTAACCTTAAAACCTCTACCATACTTTCACTAACAAACAGAAACTTTTATATCAGTAAAAATTTTATATTATAACAAAACTTTATATCATTAATTTTTATAGCAAATAATTTGTTCAATAACATTTTTTTATATTATGTTATATTTTGTTTATATTTCTTAGATATTCAAGCGAATTCGGATAAAATGGACACACTGTATATACACGAATTACGACGAGACATTGAATAAAAAGTTTGATAAGCTTTGCAAGTAATAATTAGACTGCGATACCATAATCTAGAAATGGCTTCGAAATTGTATATGAATACATATTAGCAACAAATGATAAGCTAATTTTAATTTACAATAAGGTTAGCAATATAATTCTCATTGTATAAAAGTAAGTAGGTTAAAAATTTATATATTCATGATAAAATGTAGTAAATATTAATAAATATTAACATATTTCAATATTCGTCAACATATACATATAAATATCAATAATTTCAAATAATTACGAACATTTACCTCAATACAATCTTTTTATAATGTTACAAATGTTCAAGAAGAATTTAATTTATTGAGATTTTAACCCTTTGCACTCGGCGATTTTTTCGTTACAGAGAAATAGTAATTTGAAGACTTTCTGTCATAAAGTCGATGATATTTTTAAAATGGTAAATAAAAATTCGTGTGTAAATTAAGACGTAGAATTATTTTACTTCGAAATTCCACGCATCGTTGGGTAATTTTAAATTTGATCTATCAATTAACATCGATCTTTAGAATCTGGTTAAATGACGACAGAGAGTCACCTTTCAACTGAAAAAGGTTAAATTATAAATTATAAAATATTTAAATGAAAGTAACTAAACGAAATTACTTTTCATTTGTTAGAATTTTAACATTCATTTGTTAGATTACAAGGAAAACATTGTTTGCAGAGAGTAAAATTTTTTAAAAATGATAAAAGTTTTAAATTTTCGACGCCATTTTGTAATAAAGATTAAATTAAACGCGCTATTGCACGAACTTGAAATAACGGTCAAAAGAAAGTCAACATTTGTACATAATTTCTGCCACAAATTCTAATCTCGATGTAATAATCTGCCGAATGTACAAATTTGTATTACATCGAAATACAAATAAACAATAGAAATTGCAGGAAACCATATCGAATAATTATTATAATATTTCGATAACATTCAATACAAAACCAAGTATAAGCGATAATAAATACTATTGCTATTGCATTTTCGCGAACAAAAATATTCCATCTGGTGATCATACAATATCATACTGTTGTACTACTTTTGAAAAATTAAATTATATATGACACAATTACGAGATTAAAATAATCGTAAATTAATTTAAAGAACATTACTCAGAAAGTCCAAGAAAACAGCAAATAAACAAAATAAGAACAATTGTCAATTTCAAAAATAAAAATTCATTTAGATCATTGGACTACATTAAAATCGGCAGAAATTAGTCACTTTCATTAATAATATCTCGTAAAGTTTTGGGAGTTTATGGTTATGTTTATGATAACATTTTTATATCTGAAATTGTACACGGAATTTTGTACAACGATGATGATGCTCCTTGCAAACAAAGGAAACTCTGCACTGTTCGATATTGTAAAATTTGAAAAAAGAAAAAAATAAAAGTAATACCTTCGCCAACCATTTGGTAACATCTGGTATGTCAAGATGACGACCAGCATCCGTGAGATCACGGACAACATCGGGCCAAACAGCCATTAATTCACGACTTTCATCTTTGATAGACATATGTGTTGTCTGAGACATGGAATATATCGTTCGTACATCGACATTCTTTGATCTAAAGAAAAAAATATTTCGATAACATTTATCCCTTTAATAAATTTCTTTTATTTCACAATAATTATTAACGATCGAATAAAGAAATTTCAATATCGCTTATATATATATATATATCTTAATAACATTCTTTTATTCACATTGACGATAATTATCGTAATTATAAAAAAAATAATTGAATTTATTTTAGAAAAATCTTCTGCGAAAAATGGTTCATGGTTTTCCAAATTTTGAAAATCAATTAAAAGTTAAAACATTATGTATGTACGTATTATTATAACACCATTGCGAGTATATCAAGGTCAAACAAATATCATTACGTAATCGAAGGTAATCGATAAAAATAGAGTTTTCATTGGATAAATAAAAATATATTTCGTCATATTAATCAGATAACTTTCACCTGTAGACTAAATAGGTTATGAAGTGTCAGAAATATAGCACGATTGCTATGAATATTCTTAAGGCGGCAGGGCAGTTTAAAATTTTGAAAAAGTCGAATTTTTGTTGTCTTAACCAGTTAGCTCTGGCGACCCCTTTTCATGAGCGCGCGCCTATATGTGTCGCGAGAATTAAGCGATGACGGGTATAGTCGTCAAAGCCAGAGTAATTGACGCCGTTAAAATGTAAAATGATGAAAAAGACGGCTTTATTGTATAAAGTGAATAATTTTATTAGTAATATTTACTCTTTCATTTAACATAAACATAGACTACATACATAAACGAAAAACTCAAGAAAAATCAAATATCTATAAAGTTATTGTCCGTATTCGTTTCGTGGTGGACTAATCTTAAAGATCCAACCTAACCTAACCCTATCATAAATCCGTCTCAGGTTTTAGCGCTGAGCTAATTGTTTTTCGACTTTTGCTTTTGTACGCTTTAACTAAAATATATAAAACATTATCACATGTATAAATTTGATTATACAAACTGGTAAGCAGTTCCAGCCAGTGCATACAGGGATGCATGAATCCATCTCAAATTAGTCTTCGCTAAAATTACGATTTAAATAGCAAATGGTAACTAAATTTTACACATGGCGAATATAGTTGCCATAATGCAAAATACTGCCATTTCTGTATAACGGATGTAGACATCAAATAATGTCAAGCTGACTGGTTAAATAGTAGTCTGATGTTTTACAATATACGGAAAGTCCTAACCTTCAAAACTATTTTTGGATGTAAGGAGTGTGAAGACGATTCGCGATCCTACGTGCCGTGACGCATTGGCATGAATAACGACTTGACGTGACGACCTACCAGCATGGAGTCGATTTTAAAGGTCGTAATATCAGGAAAGTCACGAGTCGACATTATATATGCCTACTCTTGGTTTGCTTTGAGTGTACTGACCCAAAATCAAAACGAAATTTTGATAAGACTATTTGGCATTTAGCTTCAAAAAATTTATTTAGAAAATTACAAATACGAAGATTGCTGCTTATATTGCTGCTAATATTTCCAACAAAGGCTTTTCTAGAGTCTTATTAATTATAAACACTATTAGTATAATCGTGGGACCAATAGCTGCTACACTATGCGACACATTCGGGCGACAAAGGATTAAGGGGATTCTTTCAAGTTTTCTTTCATTTGGAAGATTACAGCACGGAAATGTCAACATTCCTGTCGATAGGTAAACAAGTAAATATTTTTTCAGATTATTTGAGATTCGAAATTATTTCCGAGAAATTTGAGGTTAGAAATTATTTCTGGGAAATTCGAGGTTAGGAACTGCTCTTAAAGGGGTATTGTTGTAATCCGGCCTATAAAAATCGACTTCTTGGGAATTTTTTTCTAAGGAAACCATGATACATATTGCCATGCAGTTTTCGCACTCAGATTTATTTACACTTGGAGAATATTTATGATTTTTTTTTTTAACGAAATTAATGGAAATTGTAGAAATTATATAGCCTTAGGTAAATCATGGTTTTGAAAACGCACTCAAATGGTTGACGTGATTCCGGACCATCTGGTCATCGGAAACGAAAAAACCAACGAGCATTTTAATTAGCATAAATACGACTATAACATGAACCACCAAAAGAGTAAAATTTCGAAAATTAAAAAAATGGCAGCATTTTAAAGTTTAAATACCGATTTTCCTTGTGTTCTTCGTCCTTTCAGTGGTAAACGAAAATAGAAAAAAGCATCAGATTTTGAAATCCGTGATTCACGGGATAAAGGTACATCCGGTGAAGATCTCCAAATTTCGAGTCAATCGGTCAACTGAAACGCGAGATATCCCGTCAGCCAGTTCAAAAAATATAGTTTCGAGAAAAACGCTACCCCTTGTACAATGCTTGTACGCCGCACTTTAAACATCTTTAACTTTGCTAATTTTACGAATTCGAACAAATCTTTTTACACGGATATTTTCGGAAGCATACACTTTGAGAAAATGTAAAAAAAAGAAATCGATTTTTTTAAGTCGGATTACAACAATACCCCCTTAAAACAGCTAATAGATGACCATTTTAAAACTCTAAAAAAGATAGACTCGCTCGTACATCCAGTCTATTAGCCGTGTAATAGACTAAAGTCGAAGCAGATGGTCATATGTACGAGACAAGAATGACTGATTACCGAAAAATTAAGGATACGTATGAAAAATTACGTTCCGAAACTTTAAACGAGTTTTTTTTTCGAAACTATGCTTTTAAAAACGACGTACAAAATATCGCGAGATCTAATCAACCAATTATTTTGAAACTTCACAGATATCTTCACCATAAACATTTACATTCGATTTTATTTTAAAATTGTTAACATTTTCCGTAAAATTCGATAAGTCAACTATAAATAGCTACCATTTTGATAATTTCACAAAAATTGAAATGTTTGAACATCAATACCTAGAGAAAATATTATAGTTTCAAGTCCCCTTTGATTCTTTTTGATCGGCCATTTTGAAAAAAAGTAATTCACAAAGATGGTGTCGCAAAGCTAAAATTAGAGATCTCTTTCAAGAAACTTAACACTGTTTTTTATAGTTTACAATATGCTTAAACAAATCACGAAAGTTTATATCAATCGAGTGATTTTTTCTTTCTTATTCGTTTAAAATATCGCTACTCTTTAAATGCGTTGAGCTATCCTGTGCCCACCCCCCCCCCCAATTTACGCGAAGGTGTTGCAATTTGCATAAAAAATAATTCTTATTTCATGGATATTTTAATAGAATTTACACTTGAAATTGCAATAAAGTCTCCTTCAAGAGAATTTGCTATCCGTAATATTAATCCTCGAAAGAATTACGATTTCTACATTGGAGAATTAATTGACTTTTGCACTCAATCTCTTTTCGTGCAAGAGAATTCATTTTAATTTTGGGTATATACGAGTTCAAACGTAAGTATTACGATTAAAACAGTTAAATGATTTCGTGTTGTTCCATCTACTGATATTTTTTCATTCAAATTTGAAATTCCGCAATTAAATATACAATTTAATTTATTAAATGATATATGTACATATATACAAATGTACTATACGATATATAATTAAAATTTATTAAATTCTATGTTAATTGGTTAAAATACAAATTCGAGTTAAATCATGCAACGTCAAAATTGTGTATAGAATAACAGAATTTATTGATTTCAATCCTCGAGCCAAGAAATGACCTTGATTCATGATAATATCGAGTTTAATATGCAAATGTATTATGTACCACCATTATGTATTTCGTTTGAAATTTCAATACCTTCAGATTTATAAATGTTCAATTAAACCTGTTATCTTTATTAAAATTTAATAAAAGCAAATTTAGTGGGAAAATATTTCACGAATTTTCAATCGAATAATTTTTGATTTAAATGAGAAAAAAAAAGAACTCATAGCTTTTACGATTGTTTCTCACGAATATTTCAACGAAATTTCGTTATAATATTTTTCTGTATTTTATAAAATGCAAAACATTTTACTATATTCTTATAAGTCAGAAATTTGAGACAAATACACAAACAATACAAAACGAAATAGTGCCTATAAGGTTCATGCATACAAAACTAATATTAACAATTGGACTCAAAAAAGTTGCTAATATATAATTCTTCTCAGCAGAACAAAATGAAATGTCTGGTTTAAATCATTCTTATGTGACCTTATTTTCTATATATATATACAGAATATAAATATACACTATATATGTACAAAATATAGATATATATATACAAAATACCAAATGATACATACTCTGAACCCATTTTCACATGGAGGAAGTTCCTCTGAAGTACTGTGAAGCTGATACAGAATACGTGCCCGAGTTACTCCGCCTCTCTCTCTATATATACATATATATGTGTATACATATATAGGTATCGCATAAGCATATGCAGTATTGTGGAAGTCACAACTGTAGTGACAAATTTTTTCTGGCATACTTTACATTCGTTTAAGTTAAGGCTATGTAACTAATAACGTGGGAAAACAATCTGATTCAAGAGAAGAAGAATATAAAAAGAAAATAAAAAGCTACTTCGTTTTCACTTTACAATCCTTTAAATATTACGAATATTCTCTATAGAGTTCATTCAAGGTCTAACAAGTTATTATTAGCATAAATTATGATATATTCAGTGTACGTAAGATTTTCATGAACGATAATAAATTTTGAAACAATTTTATCGTTATTTGTTTTTATTATTTCGATATATAGTTTATATTATTGTAAACTATATCGTATGGTTTGTACTGTATACTCTGATATTTGCATTACTGTAATGGAAATAATCGTAGCTGCAATACAATAAATTCTCGATTAAGCTATTAATTAGTGGTAGAAAAATTGAATAATAAAACGACTGTAATTGTTAATTAGGTTTCATATGAAAACTGATAATTTGTTGTATATTATTACACATTTGGTATACATTTTTCCAAACATCGAAACTTTGAAAATTTTCCGACAATTTCAAGAATTCGAAACTTTGCACTTTCTCGTGGTTCAAAATTCTCGACATTTGGGCAAGCAATAATATAAAATCGATGAATGAAAGATCATTCGCAATATGCCCTGAGTATGTACACGTATACGATTCTTGTGTATCCTGAAATTATATTTTTTGAAAGATTTTCGGCACTAATCAATTATATAATTAGTAGATTAGATCTAAAAAGAGCTCATATGTTAATATTTTTATATATCGTTTTTCATTTTTATACTTTATAATGTTCAATAAATGTTTCTATGATCTTAGTTTACTTTAATGAAATGTGTTTCCAAGGTTTATTTCTTTGAAAAGCATTGGCACATATGTCAGTCAATTTCATCTGTTCTTTATTATCTATTATTTATGTAAATTCTTTACATAAATAACTATTAAATATAAAGCTATTAGAAATAAATTGTATTGAAAGTTTTTGTTTACAGTACACTTATTACTAATAGTTCTTTGCATGACATACTAAATTTTTTAAAATTAAAAATTGTTTAATTCTAAATTATTACAATTGTAAAACTTTAAAACTAATTATAAGTATTTTGTCACTATAGAATTGCAACATTTCTATTTTTTAATTATAAATGCAAATTTAAAAATTACAATTTGAATTGATTATTAAAGGGCAAAAAAGAAATCCTCTTTTATTTTTATTATACAGAAATAACTTTGAACCAAAAATACAATAATTTTTTAGATATTAGCTTATAATTTCAAAATATTACTAAATCTGATAGTCAAAAGTATAATTGTTTAATACTGATCTTTCCTCTTTATATACAATCTTATACTTAGGAAAAGATTATAGTACATAAGCAAATTTTATAAGAATTAAAATAATAATTAAATTAGTAATTTAAAAAACAACTTCTAAAATATTAAAATTGTAATATTTTGTTGTATTTAATTATGAACTAATATTTAAAAATTCTATTTATATTGCTAAAAGTAACTTATAAGCTTCAATGAAAATTCAATTTAAGACATTTACTTTAATAATGAAATTTTTATATCAGAATGCTTGAAATACAATGAATTTTTGAATACATAAATTATTATAAATTTATATTTGCTTTGTAATATTTTTTTATGAACCAAGTATGAAATGTCTTTTTGGAATAAGTGATTTTCATATGAATAGAAACATGACTTTTACATGAGTTAATTTTTCACATATGCCTCTTTGAATAACATAGTAAACTATGCAATAGAATTTCAATCAGTCAATTGTTATGTAAATAAAAATATGATTTTCATATGAGTTAGTTTTGCTTATCTAATAATACATTTATAGTTCACAATATATCATCATTTGAAGAAAATATTGAAGAAGAAGAAATACAAAATAATGTTCTAGAAGTATAGTTACACTTGCATTTACTATATAACACAAGAAAATAACAATAAAATTTATCTACAACATAGTATAAAATTATTTTGCTTTTTTATTCAAATTTCACTATCTATTTTAATAAATTTATAAATACATCTTAAGATTATACAATCACAAAATATAAAATCTCTGAATGGTGAGGACAAAATGGAGAGAGAAATAAGTAAATCTATGACAGTGATCCTAAAAGCATTAACACATCATGGAACACAAACAATAATACAGTGTAATCCTAATGCGAGTGAGGAAAATTTTATCAATATGATCATCAACACAAAAATATAATTAAATAGTACTGTATAAGTTGTGTGAGAATTTGTTTATTCATAATCAATTTGAACAATTTGTTATTAAGTAATAGTTTATATATTTAATTTGTTTTTATGTATCAAAATTTATCTGAAATAAATAAGTGACATATTATGTAAATGTTCATTAAATAAATTTATGCATGTATTTTATACTGTAACAAATTTATCTTACAATGAATTTATTTCTGAAAGTATATGTATTCTTTCTAAATATAAATTTATTCTTATGAACATATTTCATTTCCAAATATATAAAAACATGAAAGTTAAGAAATATTGTATAAAACATATCTAACTTTTTAAAATAACATATTTGGTATAAATATCTCCTTCTGCCTTTGATTACAGTACTTAAATGGAAGAATTTTAATATATTATAATACATTTGAACATAAACAGTATAATAACAATATTAATGTTCACATAGAGCATAAAAAAGGACTAAGAAATGTTTATTATATAGTGATAAAATATTTAAACATATATTGCAATAAAACATACTTTAGAAATTTTGAATAATTAAATATTTGTTTTCCAAATATTATACATTAATAGTTTTATGTATATGATATCTGTAGAATAATAAGTACAAAAAATGTATTTTTTGAAAATGTACAATTTTTGTATCATTTTATCTATTTTCATTGACGTAAAAGCTATAATTTATTTTATTTCTGAGAGATTTTCAATATGACAAACTTATGTTTGTATTAGAAAATATTTAACAACATATTTACATAAAGTAATTCTTTCAACGAATATAATAAACTGATAGACACAGTTAAAATAACTAATATTAATATCACTTTAACCACTTAAGATTATTACTACACTAAAGAACTTATCAATTCTTATAGATTTAATCTAATTATCTATGTTTTATAAATATATTTTATCATATGAAAATAAACTAACATTTTTTAAATTTTTCCATAAGAGTGTTAAAGGCACTAAGATAACTCTGATATTGATAAAAATAACTTAACCTTGCTTAACCTGTATTCAGAAAAAGGAACAACCTAACTTTTCTTAAAATTATGTTCTTAACTTTCTTGCTTACTTTTTTATTTTAATATATGTTTAATCTGGATAAATATTAAACAAATTTTGAATCAAAACAATATTCAAAAGAATAATTACATATATATTTACATTTTTCATAATAAAATATAACTCCTAGATAAATATTTTAAAACATAAATATTTTCTATAAAAAAATTTTATAATTTATTTTCATTAAGAGAAATAAAAAAGAAAGAAAAAATTAGAAGTATACAATGTATAATAAAATTATATTAAATAAATATGTTCTTTATAAAATAATAGTTGTTTAATATTTTGGTGTAACAAAATTAACTTTAATGAAATATGTATTTATTCAATGTTCATAACTAAATACATACAGTAGCACAATAACAAATAATGTTAAATGTATTTAAACATATTAAAACTGATGCTTTCAAAGTCTCTACTTATTATTTTTGTTATATCTTACAATGTATTTAAAAATGTATTTATAATTTATAGATTAATAAAATTTAAAAATAACAATTTTTACTTACCTAAGGTACCTCAAAGGGGATGTATTTGCATTGTAATGAAAGTACCGTATTTTTGAATCTTGATGTAACAAACACAAAACATTTTTTTTATTATTTATAACGTTAAAAGAATGTTGTGATACATTTCGTTTAAATGATAAGAGAAGAATATATTTTGATAAAATACAAGACATTTTTACTTATGTAAATATATTTTTGATATAACCTTGCTTTACAAAATAATAAAGTAATAAACCACTTGTGTATATTAATTGTACTTGTTAGATAAATAAATATTAGATACAGTAAGTAAGAATGTATTACGTGTGTTAGATATAGTAAGAATGTTTACAGAAAAATATATATTCGTAAGATTAATTCAACGAATTGTTACTTCAAAAACAATGCAAACGAAAGGTTAGAGTTCACAATCGCACAACATGATACGTAAATTTATATGCATATGTATAAAAGAAGATCTCTATTATACCAATGCTTATCACGTTACTCGACAGAGTAATGTTATACATCTATAGTTATTACTTTTTGTTTAATTTTCAGTATTTATATACTTACATATAGAAATATATAATAATACATATTTATATTATTGTCGCATTTATGTAATTCCTCATATTAATGATAAAAAGTACTTGGAAACCATATTTAAGTATTTAACCTTCATAAAAAACAATTTATTTAACAGAGAAAAAATTCGTACATTAATAACAAGAATAATTTTTATACAAAAACTATTATTTTATTGCATATCTTTTGTTATTCAGTAATAAACATAAATAGTAACATAAATACGTTGTTATTATGACTCGTAAACTAAAGTACGTAAAGCTATACGTAATTAAATAAATTTAAACCTCAATTTATTAAAAAATACAGTATCATATTTTTACTTAGTGTTTAATTATAGATGTATTTTCTATTAATTCTATACGTTAATAAGAACATTTTATCAACATATACGATTAATAATAATGAAATAATTTGTTATAGTCTAGGCAAGTTGAAAATTATAAAAATATTTCGCAATACAATCTTTATTAATATAATAATGTAATATTACTGATTATTTCAAGAAAAATAAAGAAAATGTATATAACTAAGAAGTCATGTATACTCCTGTATATAACAAATAAATTAAATTTAATAGTTTTTATAAATATACTTTATTCTATGTCATTACAATATTATCTATATATTACATCACAAATGTACTACACTTTTTACACAAATTTATTATATGCTTATTAATTTATTAATGTATTACATCTATTTAGTTCTGTAAAAATTTATTAATTTTATTTTCCTTCTTAAATATGATTTATTAATTATATTTTGTTGTTTACTACATAATATTTTACAGAAAAAATTATTATTACAAAAACTATTTATGAAAAGGTACTTTATTAGAAGGAGCTGGTAATCTATATTTTGCTAATTCCACTTCTGCTTCTCCAAAGGTGTCTAGATGATAACAAAAGTATTCTGGATTTTTATATTCTTTATCTTTAGCAGCATTTGGACCAACACCTAAACATTAAAATTTGAAAACAGTGTAATATGAATAAAAATATTAATAACATAAATCATCTTTTAATATAAAAACAATAAATATTATTAGTTATTATTAGTTATCTTATATGGAATGTCAGTTATTTGTTTTATATAATATAGGATATTTAAAAATAATAACAAGCACTGTATATTATAAACATTAAAAAAATAATAAAATATTACTTTAAATGATGTTTTGGTAGAAAGACAATTACATGATATAAAATATAAAATGTATTAAAAGTAAATGATTAGTTATATCTAAAAGTTTACAACATTTTTCATAGATTCTGTACTCTACATAATGCATTCTAATATAATAAATAATAATGAAAATTATTTTTAACTATAGTTTCATACAAATCTTGAAATTCATAGTTTTTATTGTAGCACAATATTCATTCATTATCAAATTATCAAATATGTTGATCTTTTACTTTTTTTTCTATAACAGAATAAAGATATATTGTATATTTATATTATAAGTCAGATAAAATTATGACATAATATTTTGAAAATATGTAGAAAATTTTGGTATCACGTATTAATGTATAATACATATGATAATTCTTCAAATTGTATTACTAACAGAAAATATTAATATTTATATTTTCTGCAATGAATATTTAATTGTTTTTTTTAAATACTATTTAAGAAAAAATCTATTAACACGTTCAACTCAGTGTGATTCAACAATGAATTATAATAAATTGAACGTATTAAACAATATATATATATATATATATATATACATATATACACATGCTTACATGTATTTGGAACTTTACAACATTTATCACTGAGTCCTGTAACGTTTGGATTTATTGTTACTTTATTACTCCCTGTTTTTGCAGACTTTTGTACATTCAAACAACGCAACGGTATTAAATTTTGTTTCTAAAACAATTAATATTATTAAGAATAAATGATTTGTTGAAATGAAAATAATTAAAATGTTTTTTTAATAACAGGTTATGTAATGAATAATTTTTATATATACCTGTCTTAACAGATTGTTTGACATTAAACGTAACATTTTTCCTGATATTATTATCAATTGTTATATTTTAAACGAAATAAAGTCCTTTTATATTTATATAACAACGTATTTTTATAATTGGAATTAAAATGTGTCCAAATTCACCACTGCTAGTAACATCGCCACATTTAATTATACAAGTAAATATGTATAAGTCATGTTATATTCAAATTTCAGTACAATTTATTATCCTATAATATAATTATTATTCTTTTTTTCTAATAAACGCCAAAAATACTTCCAGTATTACCAGTTTTAAATTAAATGCATTTATATATTACACAATAATAGGCTTTTTAAATAAATGATATATAGTGATATATCTAGGGACAATATTGTATTTACGATTTTTTAAATTTATGTATATATTATAAATATCTACAATGTTTTCTATTAACATATTAATTTTACAACATTAAGTATCACTGTTTATACAGAATAGTTGCAATTACAAATCTAGTTGAAAAATCATTCATATTACGTAAGTTAAAAATACAAGTAACCCATTCTGTCAAAGATAATTCTTGAATACAGTACAGCAGTACATACAATAGGTAATATTCGTATGTATTATGTCCGTAATAATTTTGTTCAGTTAATTAATATATACCATTAATGTATATCATTAGTATATATCATTATAATATTTGAAAATAAATTTGTAATATGTAAAACTATAAAGAAGAGAATAATTATTCCATATAATTATAAATTTTCGAAATAATACAATATGCACAAAAATTTTGATCACTTCATTTTATCACATGTATTAAAAAAGATTGTACGATGTTTTAAGTAACTTCATATAACTTTAGTGTATAATAGTCTTTTCAGATATGAAAAGTAAAGATTATTATATCAGGTGATAAAGTGAGACACTGTTCATATGTACATATTTTGTTAGTTTATTAGTGTAATATTATTTTTTATGACATATATAGAAACGTTTATTTAATGGAAATATTAAAAAAATATTTAATTGATGTGTAAAGTAGTTATAATGCATTTATTATAGGTATGGTTAACCATAAAAAAATAGTGTTTATAATGCACTTCCATAATAAATATAGTAATTGTTGATTTTTATTTATACTGTTTAATCAAGATATTGTTTAGTCAGTCATGTATTATAATGATATTATGTTATTGAAATGTAGTTGTATTATGGCATGGATTAAAAGTTTAATGTCTATCTAATATATATTATTGAATTATGTACAATAATGTGATTGTACGAGTACTAGAAATTAAAATAATTTTATTTCAGAATTAATTATGGTTCAACAGTCCAAAATTAATAAAGATGAAGAAAATCCAGCTATAACAGTTCTGCGATATTGCATGTCTGCTGCAGTAGCAGGTAGTATATTGGACATGGGAAACCATGTTATGCGTGGAGCAGAATTTAATACTAATGCGACAGTTGGAAAAATGATAAGAGGCTCATTTTTAGGAGGTCGTTTAGGACTTTTTTATTTTGGTGGTACATATTTATCATCACAAATAAGAAAAAAGGATGACTTCTTTAATAATATAATAGGAGGTAGTAACATTATCTATATATTTTATCTTGAACTAAAAATAATGTAAGAAACCAAATTATTAATGATAAATATTGTAAAGAAATAATATTTCTTGCAGCATGTACCACCATTCCACTACTTCGTCAATATATGGCTTTACATTATACTTATCCAATTATGGTCGCAGTGATAGGTACTATAATTGCATGGAAAAGTCTACATATAGGTCCTTCTGAAGATATAGGTCAACTTTCCTACTATGGCCGTGAAATTGATATAGAAACAATGCTGCGAAAACCACCAGGAGAACCCTTCGTGAAGCATACACCAAATAGTTTTTTCTAATTAAATTAATAAAAATAAATACATTATAGAATTCACAATTAGAATGCATTATTATCTTTATTGTATATTTATTTATATATAACTTCAATAAATACAGAAATTTTAAAATGTTACAAATTATACTAATAATTTATTTAAGTTAAAGTTTCTCCTTTTGTTACCTGAAAAATAATAATTTTACAAAATATATTAGTATTATACTTAGAGCGAATATTTTATGACATACAAACAAAAATATATCAAATGAATTCAAAGATAAGCTTGAATAAAAAATTTTATATAAACATTTTGAGATTTTGGAATTTCATATAAACTTGAAATTTAAAATAAAATATAGGTAAAATGCTAAGAAAGTATACCTTCTAAAAGAATTAAAAACTCGATTTTTCAATTATTGCATTTTTTATGTTTATAATCCTGAAAATATCTTATTTAAATATTTTGTCAAAATTTAAATGATTTTTAGTACATAAGAGGAAACATTATTGATTATACTGGAAAGAGTTTGCAAAACTTATGAATTGATATATCTAGTTTATGTAAAATGAATATTTTTATTAATATATTTTTGCAATTTCTTTTTAACTTAAACACTCAGTTTAAAAAAGTATAAATGCATTTGTTTATTTCTTATTTAATTATAATTAGCATATCAAGATTTTATCATTTACATTTGTTTAATACATATCTCATAAATCATTATTTGTCTCAGTTTTTATTTCAATGTCTATCACAGATTTTTACTATTGAATATAAGGTATTTGTTTTTTAATTCAATTTCAATTATAAAATTGATAGCTGATATGGTTACAAAAAATATATTTAACAAATTCAAACTCTTTAAGGCAATACAGAAAAATAATGATATTCATATGATTCATGATTATATGATTAATGATTTTCATATATAAAATATATTAATGTCTACTAAAGTAAATGAATTAAGAATTTTCATGAATTATATTATATTTATTATATTTTCAATTATTATATTTACGATGTTTATATGAAGTTTTGTATCTGAAATTATCTCCCATTTCAAAATGACAGAGTTTAATTTCTACACACATGCACACAGACGCAATTTTAAATATTGTTCCTTGATAATGAAATCAATTTGATGAAGAATGAATAGAATATTTAAAAAGTCAAACATTGTATATTTATAACAAATATGCTAAAGTCAGCTGCATTTTTGTATAATCTCAAATTATAAATAATAACTTACACATGCTTCCAGATACTCGATTCTTCTTTCCAGTGTTGTAAGTTTTTCATTAAGAACAGCTATTCTTGATCGGCAAGACATATCTAATAAAATAAAACTTATTGATTACTTTTAATAAAATTTTCATATGTCAATGTTTAATTTTATATGTAGATTTAAAGCATCTTTGTTATTTATAACAATTTCAAAAAATGATAGAAGAAAAAATTCAGGTGAAAGAAATGATTTGGTTACATATAAATTCAAAATCATTTGAAATGAATAACTTGTTCAAAAAATCAATAATCTTTAGTTTTGGAGTATGAAAAATTTCTTTAATCTTGTTATTAGTCATGTTATTTTTTAATCAAAATATTTTAATAGGATAAAGTTTAAAAATTATATAAAATAAAATTTATATATTAATGAAACATGAAGTTTTGGACCAAGTCAATAAATACCAAGTATTATACTAATTTTTATGATTCAAAATGCAGTATGGTTTTGATTATTCAAGATCTCCCTAATGTATTAACAAAAAAATATTTGTCCATATCTTATGATTATTTTTTGTCCAATTATTTATTTATTATTATATTTCTTTATTGATGGAAAAAGATTAATATGACAAAATGTCTATAAGTACAAAATTAATAAAATAATAAATTAATATCAATAAAAGAGAGAGCTTATTATTATCTATTACCAGAGTAAATTGATTAATTAAGGTCTTACTACATATTTAATATATGAATAAGAACTATTAACATAATATACAAATATTATTATCATATTACTTTTTAAGCAAGAATATTTTATAGAGTATTTACTTTTAAAACGATTTTAGAAATCTTACTATAGATAAAGTCATATTATTTTTATTTGTGATATAAAATATGAAAAATTGTTATGAAAATATACTAAAATCTATAAATGTATGATCTAAATTATTCTATACTAAAATGTTTTATATTTATAATTACATGATATTTGATGCATGACTTGTCACAAAACTTGAATTATATATATTATGAACATTAAAATCTTAGATTGCACAATAACGAACATCTTTTTAATTTCTCATTTTTGAAAAATTTATATAATTTAATTTACTTTATAATTTTCGAATAATCTGTATATAGAACATTAAGAAAAGGAAGATAAACAAAATATTTAAAATCAAACTCTATGCTAAATGTAATATTCTTATACTTAGTAAGTAAAGTAACAAATGTTTTTGTTTAATACTGTAATATATTAAAAAAATGTATGAAATTCTAATAATTTTATATAAATGTTTATAAAGACACAATAAAATCCAAGTATCACATTGATAATTACATTTGTAACATTAAATTACGTTCTGTTACATGTTTGTTTCGTCAAATAATGAGCAATAACTTGATATTATAATTTTAAGGTATAATAGAAATAAATAATAAATAATTTAAAAGTTGATTATTTCTTTGTATTGAAAAACTAAGGGTAATATACATATAGATGAAAATATAATATAAATAAAACAACTTATGACTTGAAGACATATACCTGAATTATATCTTACCACTTTTGTTGAATAAAAGTATAAATTTTTTATTTATTTTAATAAATATACTTCGAAATTTCGTAATGCTTGTTTTGATATTCTAAATACACAAGATACATAGCATATTTAAAACATCAAATAAATTAAATAAATTCATATGAATGTGTGTTCACAAATGTTTTATTAAGGAGATATGAAAAAAAAAATTTAACATGTATTAAGTGAAGTTAAGTGAAGTCAACATGTATTAAGACACAACTATTAGATATGTTTAATTATAATTCTGTCCAATTTTAATGAAATTAATTCATATGAATCTTTTTCATTTATTTAACCTTGTGAGTATACTTTATTAATTTTGCAGGTATACATACATATATTATTATTAAAAAAATGTTATTCATTGAAAATCAAATTTACTTAGTTTTATTTAAATATCTTCTTAAATAACGTACAATTTCAAATCACTTTTCAAAAAATTTTAGAGTTGATTAAGATTAATTAAAGAATTTTTGTATTTTTTAATAAAATATATCTACTATAAAAGCAATAAATTATGTTTTCGAGTATTTCATTTATTAATTTATTAAACAATTACCGAAGGAATTCAGAAAGTCAGTTATCTTTTTGATGCTACCAGTTATAACTTCAATATATTCTCGGTTTGCCCAATCTTGTTGAATTTGCTTTTGGATAGCCTCTCGATGTACGGCAGCCATGTTTAAAATAATTTGATATTTGAGAAAATTAATTATTACAACATATACTATACGTTTTTTATAAATTTAAATTATAATATAACATAATTTTTAATAATAATTATCGCATTTTTCATATACAAATTCTTTACTTACATATAACAGACAACTATATTTGGATACACAATTATATAACACATGTCCTATTGGTTGAAAACACATGCATATGTACTTCGTTACAAATAATCAATTAATGTGAACATTCAAATAATACATGTAAGGAAGTTTTCTAAGTCATTATACAATTAATTTGTATGAATTGTATTAATACCTATTTATATAAATTATATTTATACTATTTTTAAAGATAAGGATTTCGAAACATATTTTGGTAAAATTCATTAAAAGTATTAAACATGTTTTAATAAAGAGAAAATGGTTAAAGTTAAAGTTAGATTAAAAGTATAGTAAACTACACATTTGTTAAAATTCCTTCGGTAATTGTTTAAATACTTAAATTTATTAAATTCAACGCGGTTTAAAGTAGTTGATTTTTTAATCCTAATTTATAAATTCGAATATAAATTCAAAAATAACTTATATTATTTTTGTCATAATATTAATTAATTTTATTGCAAATTTGTTATTTTATATGTTGCATCAAAAACTATGTTACATTTTTAAATTAAATTGTAATATTGTATGTATAATACTTCTTTTGTTATGTTTGTTAGTTAGAACATTAATTATATTATTTATGTATATTTGCAAATTTATTTATAAAATAATGTATTGTCATTTTGTAATATAAAATAATTGTCCTTTACGTAGAATAAGATATATGTTGGAAATTTATTATTTTTAGAAGATAAACCTAAATATAATAAATATTATTTCAAAGATATTTTCTACATATTTCTTCATTTTGCATCGTGATTTTTATTGTTTATATGGTATGTATAAGCGGAAATCTTTAAATCATATACCTATGTTAGATAAATGAACATACTATGCTTTGCCGACTTAAAGTAGTCTGTTACGGGAGAGGGGCAAAAAGGGTATTCCATTCGCTCTGCTTAACATGCTCGCTCATAGTCCTTACTCTTCTGTGACACTACCGGAACCACTATCTTCAGGTTTAGTAACATTTTACGTTAACATAGGCGTAAGATATTTCTAAAATTCCTATGCTCGAATAATACATCGCAAGCCTACGAATATGAGAGTAATACTGCACGAGCAAAACGTGATTATTTTCACTTATACTTCATAAACATTGAACACATATTTAATATGCGTATGTAAAAACAAGTATAGTTAAATAAAATTTAGAAATAAACATTCATCGGAAGAATCTGAAGTTAACCCTTTAGGGATAAGTTTACGCTTTTGCATCTATTTTTTGCAAGTCTCACTTTGTCACGATATATATTTAGATACAGTGAAAATTATATAATAGTGAAAAATAATTTGACTAGTCAAAATCATTGTACAGTACAATTTTCTCTAATATGGAAACAAAAAGTCAACAGTTAGTAACTGATTTGCTTGATGGAAAAAAACGGTGGTCCTTCGAGGAGTTTTTGACCGAGTTTGATTTACCAAAAGTACATAATAATTTAAATTTTGTTAGTTTTCGCTCGATCTCTGCAGCACTTTTTGATCCGAACGAAATTGAACGAAATGAATGGAGAATTCGAGATATTTTTGACATATTCGATATAGATAAAGACGGCGTATTAAAGGAAGAAGAATGGAAAGTGTAAGTTTGTGTTATTGTTATGTAACTTATTAATGGGTTATTTAATAGTGCGTAACTCCGTTGAGTTATTTAACGTTTATAACGTTAAGATTACGTTATAATGTTCATAATGCTTATAACATAACATGCTTTCTGAACAATATTATAATTTTTTCGATTTGAAACCAACTTCGTACGAGATAGATAATAGGTTATTCACACAAAAATTAATGTTCGAACAAAAAAATTACTGTAATGTAGGGTGTTCATACGAGTAATAAGTATAAAATTCAAATTAATTGAAATATTTTGTATTAATTTTATAACTTTAAGATTAAATAATATTAATTAAATATTTTACTTAATCAATATGTAGATTTTATGAATGGTTACGAGTAACAATTGAACCAGTAGACGCTCTTTTAGTCGTAGACGTCCAAAATGATTTTATTGATGGTTCTTTGGCTCTTAGCACTTGCGAAGCCAAGCAAGATGGAGGTCATGTCGTGGACCCAATTAATCATTTAGTGAAGAATGGACGTTTTAATAAAATTATTTATTCGTTAGATTGGCATCCGGAAAATCATATCAGCTTTTACGAAAATTTACATTTACGAGAATTACATTCAGATTCAAAGGTATAGAAAACAGTTGGAATCAATTATTTTGTTTTAACAGGATTGATGATCTTTTTCTTTATAGTGTGTGATTAATACTTTTTTGCGGAAAAATAATTATGCAAGTAAGACCATAATTTTTTCACTATGTTAAGAATTAATAATTTGTTTAACTGCTCTTCCACCAACTATTTCAAACATTTAAATTCTAACATCTTTTTTGCATGAGATATTCATTTATAATTGAGATAATGAGATAATTATTCATAATTATGTATTGAAGCCAAAACTAAAGTATTTCTATTTATATACTTTTGTTTCAATCAAATTACATTTCATTAAAATAAAACAAAGCATATTCATTTAATATACTACTTCAAATTTAAATATATACGCATGACTTTTTCCATGTTTATCAAATACCATGATTGCTAATAAAAGATAAGGATATGATAAATATTCGTCATCATTTAAAATGTTATTTTAAACCGCTTTTTGCACCTCTCTTTTATTACAAAAGTAATATATAAAAGTAAGTAATAAACTAATACATAGCTTTTGTTTATTTTGTAGGTTTGCTTTGTTCATGATGGAAGTTTAACTAATTTATTTGCTCAAATACTGAGCAACAATAAATAATTGTTGATCATATATGAGACTTGTTCCATGTTTATATTTGTTACTCAAGAAATATTTATATATTGATTATCAATCCTTGTTAAACATAGAATATTTTTTACCTAAAAAACTATAGCATTCTTCTCCTTTTTCTACAAAATATATTTAAAAATTTTTGAGTTTTGAATAAAAAAAATCTTGGATTAAAAAATGACAGGATTTCTGGTTATGGATAGGTGACAAAAGAAAATGCAAAACCACTTGATACAGTAATTTTTGCAAATCCTTATTTGGAGCAAATTTTATGGCCTAAACATTGTGTAATGAACACATGGGGAGCTGAGTTACACAAAGACCTTATAATTGGACCAAATTCTGAACAGGTATTTTCAATTTTTTAGACTAGAACACTATATTTTAAAATTCAAAAAACAAGATCTTAGAATTTCAATTAATCTTTGTTTCGTAGGTACGTAAGGGACAAAACTCAGATATGGAAGCTTATTCCGCGTTTTCCGATAATAATTTTGAGGGTTCAATGGAATTGCAAACAATTCTAAAAAAGGCGGCTGTAAACCGCATTTACGTGTGTGGTCTTGCTTATGATATTTGCGTGAAATCTACATGCTTAGACGGCCTTCGATTGGGTTATGCATTGGCTGTGATTGACGATTGTTGTCGTGGCGTTACGATAGAAAATATCGAAAATACAAAAAAATTAATTTCTGAGAAAGGGGGTTTAATTACTAACATTAACGATGTTCTTGCAATGGTAAACGAGGGGAAACGAAGCCTTGTCATGAGTCACCAATCTGCTAGAAAACTTATTACAATGTTATCTGATCAAGAAATATGAAAATATGAGAAGTATGAGAAAATTGTTGCATGTTGACGCAAACTGTTACATGAGTAAAGCTGCATGATTACTTTAGAAATGGGGAGGATATTTAAAGAATAGAAGTTTGTATTTGTATGATTGAAAATTGAATAATCTGACCTGGTATAACAGTAGAAATGCTTTGAATTTCTTTAAATAACAGCTAAATGGAATGTTTATTTCTTTATGTTTTTCCTTCTAAATATTTTATTATTAATTATACAAATTTGAGTTAGTATTATGTGTATTGTTACATTTATAATGTGTGCGTGATTGTGTGTAATATACGGTAGGAATATTTTGAAGTATTATTTTAATTTAGAATTTGGAATTTGTTTGAAAATTAGCTAATAAATTGCATTTTTTGTCATTTGTGTCGAATTTTAACAAATGGCCGTCTATTCCTCGACAGCTGATTATTTCCAATCAAAATTGCGATCGTTGAAGTAATAGCACTTCTAACCAATTTTGGTATAATTAGTAGTAAGGGGAGGGTTTTGGAGAAAAAATTAAAGAATTATTGAAGAACTATTTTATTTAATAACTAAAAATTATAATGAAAATAAAGTGTAGAGAAAATTGTGAGCTTATCATTTTTACTTATGTTTCCGGAAACCACATAATATACCAGTTCTTCTGAGACGGTTTACCAGAAAATTTACCCTATAGACAAGCTTCTCTATCACACTTTGATATAACAAAAAGTAATTTATGCAATTTCTTAACATATGCATAATTATTATATTAATACTTTTATATAGAATTTTATCAAGTAAATACAGATCGGTTTCAGAAACTTCTCGTTTGTTTGGCGACGATATTTTACTTGTTATAATTAAACTTTCATCTCCCAGTTTCATCACCTTCGACATCCTTGATATTTTCGGGTTAGAAATATAATCCAGTTCTCTAAAATTTCGCTTTATGGTGCTCATGACTCAGTTATCGAAACATTAAGCGAATTTGTAGCAGACACGGAATACAAATTGCCTCAAAATACACGAATAGTGTCGTTAGGAAATATCTGTTTATATAAATGAATTAATCATTTCCACATACCTGAAATTTCTGTATAAATGTATAATTGAATAAAATAATATGCAAACAAAAGGCATTTTATCCTTTCCGGTAAACCTGAAAGTAAGGAATGAATTAAAAGAAGCTGTATGATGTTTTTATTTCGACTGTAAACGAAACTATTTCTAACTTTCCTTAAGAAAGTTCAGGTGACTGGAATGATTGATGTGTCATGCAAATTATTTCTTTATACCTCTTGTGTATTTTAATTAATCTTTAAATATTATCAATAATTAGAAACTGTAGTTACATGTTTTACAAACTACAATTTCATAAATTGATGATATTTCTTGAATTTATTAGAACAAATTACAGGAGTAAATGTTTATAATTATAAAGATAATTTCTGAATGAATTATTATTAATTTTATTAATTTAAGCATAAATTAAGAGAAACTAAAATAAATGTGCTAGTAATGAAAACAAGTCACTTATATAATATTCATACAATAAAGACATCCTTTTTATTGCTATCATGTCACTTTTCTTTCCATCTGAATGTTGTTCACTTGTTCGATGTGCTTTCATTTATGAACCACATAAGACTATCGAGAACTAAGGCTTGTATAGTTTTCTGCGGAACACTCTCTCTCACCTTTTTGGAAAAATGAGTTACTTTCTTTGCTGGATTTGTCTGTGGGACTGTGACATGTTTTTGCTATGACTTTTTATTAATTCTTTCGTATTTTCCTTATTTATTTATACTTTATTTTAATAGAATTATAATTTCTTTGCAATTATTTTAATTGAATATCAACTTGCAGATGCAAATTAATTCACTTTCATTAAGTCATATAAAATTTTTTAACTTCAAGAATAAGAAGTACTCGAGGAAATTATAAAGTGACAAAGAAAGCAAGAATATTCAGGGACATGCTAAACTAATTCATTTCTAGGAAATTATTGAATATTACACTATCTTTATTACTATATTATATACAACATTATATATAAATTTAAAATTGTCTTTAGATGTTCATAGAAGAAAACATTCATAAGTTTTATTTACATTATTTTGTCCTTAATCAAAATTCTTATCTTATTTTAATACATGTTATATTATATTTCATATATTTATATATTGTTTTAGTAAATGAAAGAATAGTATAGATTCATAGTAATATTCCAGATTCAGAAACAATTGCAGACCATATGTATATAGATGTATATAGATAATAATGAAGATTTAGACAAAGTATGAAATTTATATTACTTGGGAATATTAATTTTCAAGTTTTATATTAATAAAAATCTTACTTTTATAAAATACTCTTATATTAACTATAGAATCATGTAGATGGCTTTAATTTATGACTTGGCAGAATGTATTATAGGAGATATAATTCCTCATTGTGGTATTCCACCTGACAGGAAGATGAAGCAGCGGAGAATATTTGTGAACTTCTTGGAGATAAAGGACTCATAATACTAGAAATATTCCGTGTAAGAAAAATTAATAAAGAATTGTAATCAGTAGCTTTTATTTTTGATATTGTTTGCTTTTTATTTATAGGGATATGAGAAACAAGAATCTCCAGAAGCAAAATATGTTAAAGACCTGGACAAATTAGACTTAATTACGCAAGCATATAAATATGAAAAAAGAGATAATAATATTCCTAGAAAATTGGAGGAATTCTTTTTTTCCACTAATGGAAAAATTAGACATTCTTTTATTAAGAAACTAGCATCTGAAATTAATGCAACAAGATAGGCTCTAAATTAGATTCAACTAACTTAACATGAAGCAAAATTTTTATATAACGTACATTATGAAAATAAAATATCATAAATTTTATAATTATATTTAACAATTTCAAAAGAATAATATTTTGGCAATTATGAAGATAAATGTTATCTCACTTCAGAAACATTCAGAATGTTGTACTTCTCTTTACTCGTTACTAAGAATATTTGCGTTATTCTCGAAAATAAAAATGTATTCAAGTGGATTAAATAAATTTGTCTAATAATAACATTTGTAACAAATTTAATTAAACTTATTAAGTGTTGGAATATTGTGACAAACATTTTAATACTTAATATTTACCCTTTGATTTCAGTTATGATAAACAGATATTCGATTTTATCTCCTATATAAATAAAAATCCTATTATAAATAAATAAATATTCGATTTTATTTATAGTAAACATTTTTAATGGAAATTTACAAACTGGTGTGTTTGATAATAAAATACAGAAATCATTAAGTTTTATAATACTTAATAAGATTAATTTGTTAATGTCACAATTTGAATCATAATTGTATCAAACACAAATTAATTTTGTTATTATTTATTAAAAATATACTTTTATGATTTATATTTAACAAATATAATTTTCTTAAGGAAAAAGGTTTATTAAATATACTACATTATTTTTATACAAATTTGAATTTTTACTCAAATTTTTAACTATAGACCTATACAAATTTTTTAATTTTGTAATAATGAACATTATCATTGATATAACATCAAATAATGATAATAAAATACTTCATTACAAAAAATTGTATATTACAAATTTGATAATCTATTTAGAGTAAAAGATAATAGATATCTTACATATATATAGAACAAGTCATGGACTTGTAATAGCAGATCCTAATATTATTATATTACATTTTTGTTATAAAAAATCAGTTAATATTTATATCAGTTTTAGATTCATTTCTCACAGAAATTTTCATATGTAAAGAAACAAAAGTATGCAATAAATTTTCATGGATTAGGATCAAAGCAGGTTAACCAATCAAATGTCAGAATTACTATGCATGATGCAGTTGGTACTTCAATAGAAATTCGCCATTTCTGGTATTTGCATATGGTGCAATTGTGGATTTTGCAGTGATGCAAATTTACGTGTGTCGAATATAATTCATAATTTATATATTTTTGTAGTTCAAATTAATTATGAATAATTTCTAATTTTCATTAGGTTAATTAAAGGTGATTAATGTTGAATGATGCATGAATAAAATGATTACAATTTTTGTTACATTCCAGTTGTTTTAAAGAAAATATACATTAAATAAAAGTGGTATTGAATAATTATGATGATAAATTACATCAAGTGAAATGTAATGAGTATATGAAGTACTAATACAAAGTGCTTTTATTTATAAATAGAATGTAAAAGTTAAAATTTTTTATAATTTGATTAGAATAAACTTGATATTAGTAAATATGTATATATTAACAGTTAAACAAATTTACTTGTTCTATATCTAATTATTTAAAAATTATAGGGCTAATATTAACAAACGTTTCAAGTTTTGTACATAAGTACAAATTTTTGAAATTTATTTAAAATAGTTATTTGTTAATGTCACAATTTGAATCATAATTGTATCAAACACAAATTAATTTTGTTATTATTTATTAAAAATATACTTTTATGATTTATATTTAACAAATATAATTTTCTTAAGGAAAAAGGTTTATTAAATATACTACATTATTTTTATACAAATTTGAATTTTTACTCAAATTTTTAACTATAGACCTATACAAATTTTTTAATTTTGTAATAATGAACATTATCATTGATATAACATCAAATAATGATAATAAAATACTTCATTACAAAAAATTGTATATTACAAATTTGATAATCTATTTAGAGTAAAAGATAATAGATATCTTACATATATATAGAACAAGTCATGGACTTGTAATAGCAGATCCTAATATTATTATATTATATTTTTGTTATAAAAAATCAGTTAATATTTATATCAGTTTTAGATTCATTTCTCACAGAAATTTTCATATGTAAAGAAACAAAAGTATGCAATAAATTTTCATGGATTAGGATCAAAGCAGGTTAACCAATCAAATGTCAGAATTACTATGCATGATGCAGTTGGTACTTCAATAGAAATTCGCCATTTCTGGTATTTGCATATGGTGCAATTGTGGATTTTGCAGTGATGCAAATTTACGTGTGTCGAATATAATTCATAATTTATATATTTTTGTAGTTCAAATTAATTATGAATAATTTCTAATTTTCATTAGGTTAATTAAAGGTGATTAATGTTGAATGATGCATGAATAAAATGATTACAATTTTTGTTACATTCCAGTTGTTTTAAAGAAAATATACATTAAATAAAAGTGGTATTGAATAATTATGATGATAAATTACATCAAGTGAAATGTAATGAGTATATGAAGTACTAATACAAAGTGCTTTTATTTATAAATAGAATGTAAAAGTTAAAATTTTTTATAATTTGATTAGAATAAACTTGATATTAGTAAATATGTATATATTAACAGTTAAACAAATTTACTTGTTCTATATCTAATTATTTAAAAATTATAGGGCTAATATTAACAAACGTTTCAAGTTTTGTACATAAGTACAAATTTTTGAAATTTATTTAAAATAGTTTTTAAATAAAATTTTATACATTTCTTTGGCATATTATGTACTCTTACAATCCCGTTATTTTTGTCAGGTACATATTTTATGTCAAGGTTGTTATGATTTTGGGAAGATATCGTCTTTTATCAATAGTTAACTATACATGTGTATTATCTAAAAAGCAGTGGATTCAAAATTGTATAGTTAGGCCATATTTGCCTCAAACTACTTTTATATCACTAACTATACATCATTTAAACAGGTAGAATATTTAAACATGAATTTATGTAATATTTATAATTTTTTGTTTAATAAAAGTCTATTAATTTTTGCTTACACTAATATTTATTTTTATATTGTAAATAATGTAGAATATAATATAAAAATACCTTATCAATTTAATTAACATAAGATTAATTTTCTATATTCTACCATCAGATTATGTTTAAAAATATTTACACTTTAACTTTTTATATTTTGATATTTTTGCACAAGAACTACATAAAAGTGTTAATGACAACACGGAAGATATTTTGAAAATTAGATATTAATAATATCTAATAGATTGTAATATTTTATATAATATATTTGCTGAGATTAATGATATGCTTATCAAATGATTTATAATTTAATTATTTTTTCTATATATCAATAAACATTTCAAGTATATGAAAATCAATAGATCGTATTGATATGTAACTCATTATGATTTAATAGTAGAATATGTTATTGATGTAATTAAATTATCAAAAATTTTATTTAATGATATTAATGAAAATATGTGTTGTTCTGTTTCTTAATGTCATTTGTATTTAATAATTACTATTTACATACCTTTGTCTATTATCATTTAACAATACATATGTTTTAAATCTTTTATTTATAATGTTTATATGTATTTTATAAATATATGCATAAAAATCATATATATTGATCAATAAATAAACAATTTTCTAGGATAGATAAAAAATCATTTAATCTTATGTTATTTGCAAATATGGCATCAACAAGTAATCCTACAAATACACAAATATTGAAAAAGAATCGTTTGAGTTTGGAGAAATCACCATATTTATTACAACATGCTACTAATCCAGTTGACTGGTATCCATGGTGTGATGAAGCTTTGGAGAGAGCAAAGAAAGAGGACAAATGTATTTTTTTATCTGTTGGTTATTCTACATGTCATTGGTGTCATGTTATGGAGAAAGAATCATTTAAAAATAAAGAAATTGCTGAAATAATGAACAAGAATTTTATTAACATAAAAGTAGATAAAGAAGAGAGGCCAGATATTGATAGGATATACATGACTTTTATACAAGTAAGTAATTAATTATTTGTATTCATTACTTATGATTACTTGTATTTTAGAGTACATTTTAAACAAGTGTGATATAAATTAAAGATTATTTGATATAGGCTACCAGTGGTCATGGTGGATGGCCAATGAGTGTTTTTCTTACTCCTAATTTAAAACCAATAGTTGGAGGGACTTATTTCCCTCCAGAAGATACATATAGACAAATAGGATTTAAAACAATTTTACTCAGAGTTGCCCAAAAGGTATAAATATCTTAGTTTTTGAGAATTATGTAAAATATTTTAGATATGTAATGCTTAATAAACAATTCATATTTCGTTTATTTAAATAAATATATTATCATATGCTATATTTAAATTAACAGTTCATTAAAATTATACTAATATAAAATTATTTTTTTTACATTTTACATTTTGTAGTGGCATCAATCTAGAATGAAAATTGCAGAAGTTGGATCTATTAATCTTGAAAGATTACAAAATATTTCTAAAATTACACATATATCTACGGTAAATGAGTAAAGTAAAATAAATTTTATATTTTTGTTTAAGGCATTTTAATAACGAAGTTATGTTTATTATTTATGTATAATATTTTTTTTATATAGACACATGAAATACCTTCACCTGAATGTAGTAAAATATATATTCAACAATTTATAAATGAATTTGAACCTAAGTTTGGTGGATTTGGTTCTAAATATAATATGCAATCACCAAAATTTCCGCAACCAGTAAATTTCAATTTTTTATTTCATATGTATGCACGTCAACCTAATGGAGAATTTGCAGACTCTTGTCTGCATATGTGTGTATATACTTTAAAAAAAATATCTTATGGTGGCATTCATGATCATGTAGGTCAGGTAAGAATTTTAATTCTAAGTTTGTGAATAATTATAACTGTTCGATAAAGATAAGTACTAATGTTCACTTTTGCTTAAATTTATTGTTATTATTGTTTTATTAATATTTTAATAAAATATGTTATAATATTAAAATTTGAAGTATTAAAAATTTTGATACATGTTTTTAAGAATATATGGTTGATTTGTAAAAGTTTAGTAAAAGTTTTTCTTAAAGTGTATTATGATTGTCAAATAAACATATACAAGATAGTTATAGAAGTATTACCTTTAAGTAATTAATATAACTAAATATAATTATAAGTTCCAAACATCAGAGTTCGATCTAAAGTGAAAATAAATATTCATTTAAAGTTAGAGATATTATAGATATGATGTATTTTATAAATTGATGAAATTATGTTAATAAGTAAACAGAATACTTGAGAACTCTTATATCAATGTGAAATTTTAAGAAACAGCATATTAACATTTATAGTGATGTTGCTTATAATAGGAACACATTGTATATCATTATATTTATAAAACTGGAATACATTTTATTTTTACAATGTAGGAATCACAGACTGATTTAATTAATTTATAATAATAATGTGTATTATTTTCTATTAGGGCTTTTCAAGATATGCTACTGATGGTGAATGGCATGTTCCTCATTTTGAAAAAATGTTATATGATCAGGGCCAATTAATGAAATCGTATACAGATGCATATCTTGCAACTAAAGATAATTACTTTGCTGAAATTATCGATGATATCGCTACCTATGTGATAAGAGATCTTCAACATAAGGTATAATTTTTATCCTGTCTTAGAAATGGCATGTATGTTCATATTTATTTATTTTATATATTTTAGGAAGGTGGATTTTATAGTGCTGAAGATGCAGATTCTTATCCTACATATGATGCACAGAGTAAAAAGGAAGGCGCTTTTTATGTATGGACTGCTGCAGAAATTAAGTCACTTTTAAATAAAGGAATTTCTGATAGAAATCACATTAAACTTTCGGATATTTTTTGTCATCATTTCAATGTAAAGAAGTCAGGAAATGTGAAATCATATCAAGTATGTTATATATTTGCAATGTAATATTATATAAAGTCCATTATTTAATTGTAACAAATCATATTTTTTATCTAGTTAATTATAGTTACATAGTTGTAGTTTTGACTGATTTACTATATATGTATCATTTTTTATATCATATCTATATCTTACGTATTTATTTACTTAACTAATTTTTATTTATGAGGATCCACATGGAGAACTAGAAGGGAAAAATATACTAATAATATTTAACGAAATAGAAGAAACTGCTAACTACTTTAACCTTCCTGTTGAAGAAGTTAAGATGCTTCTGAAAGAAGCATGTTCCATCTTATACAAAGCTAGATCTGCAAGGCCACGACCTCATTTAGATGATAAAATTATTACAGCGTGGAATGGTAAAAGAGTTAAGAACAATGTCTTTCTTTTTACATATATTTTATATTAATAGATAATATTTCGTTTGTTAAACCAATAAGTAATTTGAATTTAGGTCTTATGATAAGTGGTTTAGCTTCTGGTGGAGTAGCAGTGAATAATAAACAATATATCGAGAGTGCAGTAGCTGCTGCGAAATTTATTAAACGATATCTTTTCGATAAAACCAAAGATATGTTACTTCATAGTTGTTATCGCGATGAAAAAAATACAATTACACAAATGTGGGTACATTAGTATGGTTAAATTGTGCATTACAATACATATTTATACATTTTATTTTTAGGAGTACACCTATACCTGGTTTTTTAGATGATTATGCATTTGTTATAAAAGGATTATTAGATTTATATGAATCTAGTTTAAACGAGGAATGGCTGGAATTTGCTGAGCAATTACAAGATTTACAAAATCAATATTTTTGGGATGAAACAAATGGTGGATATTTTACAACAACATCAAATGATCCTTCGATAATTCTCAGGCTTAAAGAAGGTATATTTAAATACTCTTGGAATAATTTTAGCTTTAACAGTTATATATTTTGGTAATTAATATTTTCATGGATTTATATTATACGTGTAGTAGATCTATGAAATCAAAGAAACCAACATTCTGTAGCAAAGCTCAGCGTATTTAAATATTTATAGCAGTGTCTGTTCAGTGTTTCATTACGTCCAGTCGTTAAGTTAATCAGATTGCGCTTACGCCTAACTTAATATTAGGCCATAAAACGAATGTAAGAGAAAGATTGAATATATTTTAAGATTTATAATCTTATGTATAGCTTATGACGGAGCAGAACCTTCTGGTAATTCAATTGCCGCCGAAAATTTACTAAAGTTGGCAGATTATTTAAATCGTAGTGAATTCAAGGATAAAGCAGTGCGGCTTTTCGAAGCATTTAGACACTTGCTAATAGAAAAATCTGTTACAATTCCACAATTAGTATCGGCGTTTGTACGCTATCACGATGATGCAACGCAGGTAATGCATAAATATATCAAGAATGTTAAATATTTTCAGGAATTTGACAAGTTTTTGAAATTATCGCATGTAAATTTTGTTGTTTAGATTTACGTGGTTGGAAAGAGAGATGCCAAGGACACTGATGATCTACTTCGCGTTATATATACACGTTTGATCCCAGATAGGATTCTTCTCTTAATTGATCACGATGAAACAACTAGTATGATATTTCGTAAAAACGAGCATCTCAGAAATATGAAAGCTGTGAATAATCAAGCAACGGCTTATGTATGCAAACAACGTACGTGTTCCTTGCCCATTACGAATCCTGAACAATTAGCAACGTTGTTAGATGATCGATAACAAGAAAAAGATTCGTATTGATTAGTACTTAAATGCAATAAGAAATAGATCTGTAATTTTTGTTTTATTTAATAGTAAGATTAACAAAATAATAAAATATGGTAATCAAGTTATACGTATTATATCATATTTTACAAGTGAAATTTGTTATTATATTATTATTAATTTAATAATACTCGTCGAACATGTTTGTTAATATTTTTTGTTTCAATAAACTAATGCGTAAAAATATGTTGTATTCATTTCGAATTTCTATATTCAATGATTCGAACTAACATTACAAAGATAATAGTTGCGATCAAAAATAAATATATCCATTTTATAGATCTATTTTATAAATCAATATAACACGATGTGTTCTTATATATTGGTTCTTGGTCATTGGTGGACTTTTGTTAGGAACGATACATAATACGGTGCCTACCGCAAAATCTTGTGTTAAATTCCAACCGAAAATAGACACAGTATATAAACCACTAGAGGAAGAGAGAGAGAGAGAGAGAGAGAAACAGAGAGAGAGAGAGGGATTGGAAAGGACGTCGAGAGGAGAAAGCGGGAAGTTGAAATGAAAAGCACCAAAAATTTCGTATTAAATTTATATATCGTTTTTCATTTATAAATGTATAATGACAAAAATATGCATATTAACAAATTTTTAATATAACGGTCAAGTTATAAATAAAATTGTAACTCTTAGTTACCGACGTTTGCACGTACCTCAACCCGTTAAAATGTTGCTTCAGATGATCTTCTTTAAAGTTGGGATTTGGGAAATCACGTATCGACGATGACTCGTCGTTAACCTAAGTATCCGTTTCGCGAAGTAAAATGACACACAGTTTACTATAAATAACATGTTCCGGCCATTGATTAATACGGTTTCCGAGGATTGGAATGAGTGTCTAACGAAAATCAAGTCCGACATGTAATACCGACAAGATAAAATGCATCGTTTTAAAAAAGAAAGGAAAGCACCCTTGCCACTTTATTGGCAATGAAAACGGAAGCGACAAGATCTGAAGAGGAGCCGTGAGGCCATCTCCTGTCTGCTTGCTTGCCTCCTTGGCTGCTTCTGATTATCTCTTCCTTTCTTCTTCAGTTCGAGTATATTATCTACGACAGGGAGGTCACGCCGGACGAAGAGGGGAACTTAAAAAGGGGGAGAACGAGAGCGGAGAAGTAGGAGGATCTGCTGATCTTCTCGAGGGAGGATGCAGAAGGTCGTGAAGCGGATAAGCAAGAGACGCCTAGACGGAAGGGTCGCGCATGCGTTCCGTTTAGTCGACAAGGATGTTCGACGTTTTTTTCAGTCACCGGTCGACGCTGCGCCGGGCACCGTCGACGCGCACGTTCGGGTGTAGTTTGATATGGATCGTGGTTCTTATAATAATTTCTTCGAGTAGGCTAATTTACGGTTGCGTTAGTCGCGTGCTATCAGTTCCCGACTCAGGAGCGGAGGAAGATGGGTCCCCAGTGAAGGGCAAGCTGGATCGTTTCTAACGAGCTGCCACGCGACATACCACGCGCCACTCACGCGCTTTGCCTTTCCATCTTGCTGCCAAAAGTGTCTCCCTTCGGACGAATTTCGCGCATTTTACACGATAGGTGTTCTCTTCTTGCTTCTCGTTGTTCCTCAACCTTCTTTCCCGTTATCGATATCTTCGTAAACCTTCCTGTATCGTTCTCGACAATCATTTCCCGTCGACCCGATCGCGAGTGATCTCGCTTGGTAGCAGGTGAGCGGACCGAAGCGAGCGTACGAGAGGGCACCCGAAGGTGAGAATTGCAGGTGAGAGAAACCGGGCAAGCGCATCGCGAGGCTCACGGTTACGCACCTGGATTTTACTGCTGCCGCTACTTCAACGTAAAATGCGGCCAGTGGATGTGCGGCAGCTTCTTCGATCCCGAGACTTTTGCGAGCAAAAGCACGGTGCATGTTTCTGCCGGTAGAGTATACGAGAAGCGTGTTCGGATTGCTCGTATCGATATCGGACCGATAGGTAACCGAACCGAACCTGATTACGGGTCCTCGATGTCGTTCATACTTGTCTACCCGGTCTCGTCGTTCGGAACAGCGACGTGTACGTTGTCGCTCGGGAAAAATCTTCGCTGTGATAAATCGTCCAGCAAGCCTATCTGGAAATCTGTTCCACGCTACGTGTCGAGTTACCGTTGAACGCTCCGATTCGTCATCCTCGCGTCTGCTGGACGAGATATAAGCCGGAAAGCATGTCGTTGCATTATCCCCAAGGATATCGGTACCGTCCGGCGACTAAAGCTGCCGGGACAGGAAATGGCGAGCAAGGTTCTGACAGTGACGTTGCCGAACTCAGTGATCTCGAGGACGACGAGGACGAAGATGGGGGTGGTCAGTCGACCAATAGACGTGTCGTTCGACGGCACGAGGAGGAAGAGGAGGAAGACGACGACGAGGAGGACGACGACGACGAGGACGACGAGGATGACGAGGATGACGAGGATGACGAGGATTTAGACGAGGAAGACGAGAACGAAGATTATGGCGTAGACATAGATGGCGACGAACTACCCTATCCTGGTTTCGTGCCGGTTGCACTCCGATACCTCGACCAGAATACACGACCGCGCAACTGGTGTCTGGCGCTCATCACTAATCCATATCCTTTTGGATCGTAACGACTAGTGTCTGTCGTTTAGAAACCGTGATATCGTTATTTTCATTCCGCTTTGCCTGTGAACAGCTTACCACGATTATTCCAGCCCGCGAGACGAAATAAGTAAGTTTCATTGCACGCTTTCCGCGCTACCGTTAACTCCAACGGTGGCTTTCTTTGCGATTTATTTTCTCTCTATTCTCTCTTTCTCTCTCTCTCTCCTCTCTCTCTCTTTCTCTCTCTCTCTATCTATCTATCTATTTCTTTTTCTCCCCCTACTCTTCTCCCTCCATCTTTTCCCGATCTCAGTCTCGCTCGTGAAGCATCTTTATTAAAAGCTTGAAATATTTCAAAGGTTCGTTCGAATTTATTTCGTACTCGATAGAAAAACGAATCATTTTTATTCTCGACTTTCACAAACCCGTTCCCTTTATCTTTTTTTTCTTTTTAATCCTTCCATTACGGTTCGGACAGTTTATTATTGCTATTCGAGTGGAACCGTATCACGGATAAAATGTGATTATCGAAAATGAAAATTTCGCTCTTTCGACCTTGTTTGTTTGTATAGTCTCATCGTATATGTATAATATATACGTATAGGTTGATAAAACGAGAACGTCTAAGATGTTACCTTTCGCGAGATATGAAACATACTTTACCGGTGTGAGTCTCAAGGTCAGTATTTTTTGTTTGTGAAAAATCTATTCCTGTCTTTGCCGTTGTTTAACACTAAATCTACCATGGTGATAATGACCCGTGATTGGAAAGGAAGCAGAAGCTTTAAGAAATGGATTAATGGGAGATATCGAGGAAATAATTATACGTGTATCGGAGGCAAAATCGCGATGACGAGTGATTAAGAAGATAAGCTTGAATGTTGAATTTTGAATGAAAGTTTGGGAACGGTGATTTAGGCTATAGTAGGTTTAGTGTTAATACCACGAGTATTTAAAGCTTTACAAGGACCTCTTTATCGCCATGTGCATTTGCACATACTATACTTTCTTTGACTGTAAAGTCGACGTCGGTTGCTCACGAATTTTTATTCTGTCAAAAATATTCTTCTCTCTTTACCATTATTTAATATCGCAAGTATCCCAAGCTTTACAAGGGCCCCTTTATCGCCCTGTGCATTTGCACACACTATACTTTCTTTGACTGTAAATTCGACGTCGGTTGCTCACGAATTTTTATTCTGTCAAAAATATACTTCTCTCTTTACCGTTATTTAATATCGCAAGTATCCCAAGCTTTACAAGGGCCCCTTTATCGCCCTGTGCATCTGCACATACTATACTTTCTTTGACTGTAAATTCGACGTCGGTTGCTTGCTATAATTCTTGCTATAATTGCTATAATTCTGCCAACTGTCACCAAAAATTTTGCGTAATTATTGGATATTATATCGGATATTAGAATCGTGTACTTGGGTACAGTAACGACAAGCAAGTGATATATTCGAGTTTCTTATCTCGTAATTGATGCTTGCCGAAAAGCGAATATTCTTCGTGAAACGATTATTATATCAGTTTTATTGAAACTGTAAACTTATTTAACCTATTACGTATAACTTGTTTCGCACGAGTATTGACCCTATTTAGCTTCGAAGCTAAAGAAACGAATATTTCTTAACTCTCTGCACTCGACGATTGTTTCGCTACAGGGGAGTAGAAATTTAAAGATTTTCTGCTATAAAGCTGACGATGTTTTTAGCACGGTAAATAAAACATATAATAGTTAACACGTGGAATTATTTAAGTTCAATAGGTCGCACGCTATTACATTATCTTAAATTTAATACATTAATATCGATCTTCAAAATATTACTAAATGACAACCGAGTTTAAGAAAAGTCGCCTTTCGAGTTTAAAAAACTGGTTAAGAGAGCTTTTAACATAATATATCTGGCGTATTATAGTAAATTCCACGAATTAGTCTTGCTTAATATTATACAGCATACCTATTTTTAAATTCTCCTCTGATTTTTAAATTTTATAATCCGCCATTTTCCCGTAATTTTATTTTCAAATATGATAATATTGCTCCAAAAAGTTGTAGCCGATCCAAATCTCTATTCGAATATAATTCTGCCTGTTTTGATACGTACAATTAGAGCTCGATTAATAATAGACATTATCGAACACAACAGGTAGGCCAGACTAAACAAGATACTAAATTTCCAACGCGAACTCGAGTCTCAAAATATTGCAATATTTTCGGCCGATAAATTTGCAACGCGACGTTAATCGATCCTCATTACGAATCATATTTTTAGCAAGTCGCTAATCCAGGAAATAAAACTTCGAAATGGTGCAGGCTTCCGCGTTCGCGGCCTTAACTGCCCGCCATTATACTCGAGCGCGGAGATTATAGATGGCAGATACTGTACATCGGCGCAGCGTTGCCATCGGAACGCTGTCGCGTTGCATTGGTAAGAAGAAGTCGGTAGGGGAAAAAAGGAAGATGAAAAATGGCGACCCGTACGTAGACCCGAAGTCTCGTGCCATGGTGGTAGCAGAGTGCGCGAGGTCGGACTGAAGGCGTTTTAAATAGGTCATTGATTGACCTATCCCCAGGCGAATCCCAGTGTGCTTGCACGGATACTACCACACGACTGACACGTCTGCCTACGTATTTCTGCCTCCTCCTTCTGCTGTGCCCGCTCTGTATACGTGTCTGTTTGTGCGCGAAATTGCGGGGTGTGCAGGACGCACGTGGTCGGCGGGCAAAGTTTAGTCAGCTAGCATCCGAGCAACAAGCGTCGCTAGAAAGATTCCCATTGTGCACGCGGACAATGGGCGGCTGGAACTACTGCGAATGCGGGCCAAGCATTTCGCAATTCTCCGCCGCTTTTATCCCTCTCTCGTTTGCCCGTAGAAATTGAACAAACGTTCTCTTGTACCTTTCCCTATACCTTTTCCCTATACCTTTTCCCTGCATCTTTTTTCCCTATGCCGTTTCCCTAGGCCTTCGACCAACGCTTATCTACCGGGCAGCTGGGATTTCTTGTCACCCCTCGCTGTCACCGATGGCCACTTCCTTTCGACCTTTCACCGGAAGTACGCTCGTTTTCCGCGACTCTTCCAATAGGGGAATCTTCTTTCTCGAATATTTTTTCTCCTCTTTTCTCCTTTATCTTTTCACCCAATTTTTGTTTTCTTTCCTACGAATTTTATTTTATTTTTGCTTCTCCGGTTCGTGATATATATATATATAAATAAAGTTGAAATATTTCAAAGACAATTCTTTATACTGGTTTTGACTTAAATATTTGGAGCAATGTGGTTTCGAAATTTCTTATGACCCGTCGCTGCTGTTGATGGCCTGTTATACTTTCTTCCAGCCTTTCAACGGAAGTGCGGCCATTTTCTTTCACCCTTCGAATCTTCATATCTTTTTCTTCAAATTTTTTTTTCTTCTCTTTTCTCTTCCCTTTTGTCCAAACTTTTGTTTTCTTCGTTTCGGTTTTTATTTCCATTTTTCTTCCTTTTCCTCGTGTCCGTGAAAATGAAACAATGAAAATTTTATTCTTTCGTTCCGATTCATTTATTTCGATTTATCGTAGCAAATACAACCAGTTGTTCGAATAATTAAGACGTATTTCTCTTTGGCTGTAGTAATACAATTTCCGAAGTTACAATTTGGACCAGGATTTCATCTCTTAACTCTTTCACGAGAAAGCGTTTCGGCAGCGTTAAGACGAAGTTCCGTTTAACTCACTAGCGCCACCACACCTCGTATCTACGATAAACGTTTATCGTTAATATCGTATATATCGTGGACGTATTTTCTAATTTTATTTATATAATTCTGCGATTTTCTACTTACCACGTGTATCATATTGTTTGCGCAATATTGTTCTCGCAAATTTTTCGATCATTCTTGGTCGACCATACTCGTGCAGGAATTAAACTTACGAAGTTATAGTAAGTGGAAAAAATATATTTGCACATCTTTGCCTATCCTACAATGACGTGTCACTGACGTGAAAAATCTTTTCTATATATCTATCCTTATACGATAAGAAGCAAGTAATTAACAACGTCGATCTAATAATTTTCCCAACAATTTTCCCAACAATTTTTAACATAATATCTTTGCACTAAAATGACGAGTCCAACTCGTGACGAATCCATCATGTCAAATCTCACGATCGTAAGCTACACTGATTAGTGTGATTACGTGACCATAAATTACATTTCACACGTTTTGACGTGCACGAAATTCGAATAATTTATCAAATTTTTATTCGACTTTATCTTTAATAGGATAAGTATACAGTGGTTAACCAAAATTGAATACTACCTCGATGCATACTTTTTCATAATTAAATCGCAGTGCAAGGGGTTAATAAACCGATATTAACCCATTTGCATCATAAGTGCATATATGAGCGGAATTTTTCTGGCCATCATCACTGAATCGCAGATAATATTTTGTGCATAAGAACAGAACTTATGTGCATAGTTACAGAACGCATGCGCGCTATTTTGTACCAGAGACAGTGTTTATAGCACAATTATTATTTTAACCCTTTGCACTCGAGAGGTGACTCTCAGTCACCATTTAATAAAATTCTAAAGATCGACATTAATTAATATATGAAATATAAAATTACCTAACGATGTGTCGAATGTCGAAGAAAAATAACTGTACATCTTACTTTGCATATGATTTCTCATTTACCATTTTAAAAATATCATCGACTCTATGACAGAAAGTCTTCGAATTACTATTTTTCTATAATGAAAAAGTCGTCGAGTGCAAAGGGTTAATACCTTTATTTTCGATAATTCTAAAGACTTTATTATTTTCTATTACGACTGCAAACTATCCACACAGATAGAGCATTTCGCGTTTTCGAACAAAAATTAGCAGAAGAAATAATCGAACGAAATAAACGAAAACTAAAAACATCGACAACACAAGAAATTATAGCACGTCCATCATTACCATCAAGACTTACTGGCCGCCATTTTCTAATACCTATTGAAACAACTTGATCACGGAAACGTTGCGTAATTTGAACAAGAAAAAGATTCATTTTATCAGTGAACAACTGCCGTGTGCCTATATGTATTGACCATTTCAATTACTATCATACCGAGCAAAACTATTAAATTTAACCCTTTGCACTCGAGAGGTGGGCTTCAGTCACCATTTCATAAAATTTGGAAGATGGATATTAATTAATATATCAAATTTAATGTAATGTAACAGTGTGCGAGGTATCGAAATCAAATAATTCTACAATTCTGTTATTATATAATTCTTTATTTACTGCTCAAAAAAGTATTATCAGTTTTTTAGTAAGAATCTTTGAATTTCTACTCCTCTCTAGCCAAAAAATCGTCGAGTGCAAAGGGTTAAATTTAATTTCGCAAATTATTTGCAACGTATAACTTCATTGAACTAAATAAAATTATAAATTCTTTCTGTATGCCATTTTTTTTCAACAAGGCTACGTTGGAAAAATACAAGTCGGTGGAGAGGAAAAGAACTAAACTGAAACCGAAACTGGCCTTTCACAAATCTTGTGGGTGCTTATATAATGTTAGTTTTTGGTGGGGTGAAGATGATCATTGGCCCTTAGTGAAAGTAGGAACGAGTCAATTGTTTTTGGACTCTGAAATTGGTCTGCGTTTATCAGCCAGGCCCTTCTAGTGACTAAAGGCCAACGAATCGTTAGTCATCCAATATATTTTTATCATTTCGAAATAGCTCTATTGTATATCGTCACTAGGTCGATCTTAGTTGGCGACGATTAGTGACGGACGGTTCTTTGAGGAAGGTTATGTCTAGCTTCGAAGGGTTAAGTGGACTGTATTTTAGTAGAACTCTCTTCGTGACTGTTCTGACGGTGGTTTTATAAGCTTAGTCTGTCTACTGATTGGTTGCGAATAATATTGGGGGTGTGTGCCAACTTCAACGTCTTTCGGTGGTGGTGGTTGTTTAAACAATCTGGGTCTCCATGCCCTTCGTCTTAAGGGTAATATATTGATCCTTGCTAAGGTTCATCCAAGTGGCGACTAGGTGATACCAAGTGTATACGAATCAAGGGACGCTGGCAATAAGGACATAAACAGTCCTCCACTTAACTTGGGACGTTCGGTCCTGGGGCAGCAACAATGGTAAATGAGGTGTTGAACGAAGACGCTACCCCGTGAATCTTTGACAAAACTGTATTTATTTCGCGGTACCAAGTATACTGCAGAAGGTCACACAGACTCCAACTGTTCTGCACTCCGACTATGACGACTGCTCCAGTACTCTCTCGAACTAACCACCGACTCTAACGACTAACTCGACTGATTCTACTAACTTCTACTAACTCGCGGCTACATCGGCATTAGTTTCCTGTTTTTTAATCCATTTGCATCCAAACGCGGAATATTCCACGAGCCACGACTGTCGTCTATCACCTTTTTTCCATTATCAGTTGCCGAATATTCTTCATATGCCACAGATCACGTTTGATCCCTTTCGTATATCGTCACTAGGTCGATCTTAGTTGGCGACGATTAGTGACGGACGATTCATTGAGGAAGGTTATGTCTAGCTTCGAAGTGTTAAGTGGACTGTATTTTAGTAGAACTCTCTTCGTGACTGTTCTGTCGATGGTTTTATAAGCTTCCTCTTTGGTCTGATTGGTTGCAAATAATATTGGGGGTGTGTGCCAGCTCCAGCGTCTTTCGGTGGTGGTGGTTGTTTAAACAATGTAGGTCCTTGTGCTTGTTTTAAAGGGTGGTATATCGGTCCTTGTTACGGCTACCTAAGTGGTGGCTTAGGTGACAATGAGTGTAGAGCAGTCAAGGGACGTTGACAATAAGGACATAAAACAGTCCTCCACTTGACCTGGGACACTGCGGTCCTAGGGCCGAAACACTGGTACTTGTAAAATTTCAGAGCCTTCGCATTTAGATATACAGTCCTAAACAAAGGGATGAACGGAGTACCGAAAAAGACCTTTCACGGATTAACATGTGTCTTTATACAAAACCAAAAATTTTGTAAACACGAGTGAATTTTCTACTCTTTCGAGTGATGCGAATTAGTCCCAATGTCCCAGATCTTATTACTGTAGGATACCAAAAGAAATCGCGAATCGGCTATTGCCAACAAAAACAAATTATAAATGGATCGATATCTTCTAGAAGCAAATCGAAAGGTTATTTTATATAACAAAATTAAGTTGCGTGACTCCCCTACGGAGAGGTGAAGCGTAGGTTAAGGAAAGCATAAAAGCATGGTGCTTGACAATCAAAAGAGAGTCCTTGGAAATCGGTTGTGGCCAGCACAAGCGTGAGTCACTTTTAACACGTTGACTGCCACGGGGGTCACCGGTGACCGGCGACGCGACCATTATTAAAAATACATAATTAGAGTAAATATCGATACCGATAAATTTTTAAATAGCACCATTGTTACTATAATGGTTCGAAGAAATTAATGCCATACAGAACATGCAAAACTAATTTTATTTATACGAAGAAAAGGTGAACCAAAACAGTCGGCACAATATGTCACCACTTTTTTAGTGCAATTCTTTGCTCTCATTCTTCCTAGCTGATTTGAATTATTTTCATAGCGCGCTTTGCAAAATCGCCTTACATTTCGCACACTTCCAGGTTTCTTTTTAAATTCGTGACCACGTTTTTTCTGTACGTAATTGCTCGATGAAATGCAATCTTCGTCATCAAAATATTTCACTAAATACATCGCTAACTTCATCCTAAAATCGGGAATTGAAATATTTTTTCGAGTTGCTTTTTAAACAATTGATAATGGCAAAAATGGTCTACAGCGCCGCGGGGGTCACCGGTGACCCCCACCACGAAAAATACATTAAACGCGATTATACAACTCACCTTATCTGTTGTAAATAATATTTCAACATAATATGCATCGCATAATAAAATATTCATGTTGGCGCCATGGGCAAACTACGTAAAATGCGCGTGGCAGTCAACGTGTTAAAAGAGTGCGTCTTTGTGTGTTTTCGTTATCTTGATGTTCCTTCCCTAAGTTAAATCGGTTCACGAGTTTTGAGTTTGTGTTATCGTGTTCTTGTTCTTTCGTGAATTTTCGGTGTCTCAAGACCAGTTTCGCCATCCTACATTACCCAATCGTTTCTCTAAATCATCGACTTCGTGGAAGCCATTGGCGAATTCTACAAGAGCAGGATTTAGAAGAGCACGTATAAACGGGGTACCGTCTTCAAACGCGATAGAGTCTTGCATCCCGATAAAGATTGGCAAACACGCGAGACGGCGGTTTCTCGGCTGCCTCGGTGCCTGGTTTATGTTAGAATTTCAACTTCACGCGATATCATCTTGGTATAATTCCAAGCCGCAGGGAGTACGAGTCGCATGCAGCGCGTCTGCCTAATCATCGCGTTATACTACTCTATTGTCCGATAAATGATTCAGCCACGGCACAGTTGCACGAACGTCAGAGGCAAGCAGCAAGCCCGACGTGTCTCAGCTTCCTGCTGCCACGGTTCCCGCGATGCTCCCGTTTGTTCGCCTACGGAATTGTTCGGTTATCGATCGTCGGATCGGCGTTGCAGGCCGCGGCGATTGCGAAGAAATAGAAACGGAAGCGAACCGGTGGACTCATCGATCAGGTAATTTCACGGACGCCGGTGACGGAGCCGGAAGCGACGCCGAGCGAAACGATTTACGTCGGCGCCGCAACAACGCTCGGTACCTTCGTCGATACTGTCCGATCCGGAGCACCCCGTGACCCGCTTTCTTCTTTCCCAACGCGGCGTCGCCTGGGCTGAACTGCATTACAAACGGGCGAAAAATAATCGAATGACCGAGGCGTCGAGGCAATCTTCGACAGCCTCGAATGCCGCCGGAACTGGCAGTCGATCGAAACAATTTGCCCGGCCGAAGCGGCCGGCTGATTGTCTATTAAGCGTTCGGTAAATGAGATTCCAAGCATCGATGAGGAACAGACTGACAGAGGTTACCGATGGATCGCTAGATAGGCGGAAGTAATCGATCATCGCGTGTTCCACGTCTCGTTACGACTTTCGGCTCACACGCTGGACTCTGGCTACCTCGTAGCCTACGAGTCCTTGGCTTCCCGGCTTCCATCTTCCCTGTGGCATCGTTCCTTGCCTCGGGGATCTCAACGTCGTGCTTAATCTTCGCGACCAAGATTTCCTCCGAGGAGTTGTAGTAGCTCGACGATTTTAGCCTGTTTCCATTCAAGTCCCTCTGCGAGATTCCATGCTCTGAGGACCGATGTTTAACCTATTTGCATAATTCGGAAAAGTGGAAAATCGGCCTATATCACCGATTTTTTTCTTTTTATATCAAGATAGAGATATTTCGAAATGATAAAGAAAGGAAACGAAATTCGCGATCAAAATTTCCTCGAAGGAATTGTAGTGGCTGGACGATTTTGGCCTGTTTCGATTTCGAAGTCCCTCTGCGAGATTCCATGCTCTGAGGACCGATGTTTAACCTATTTGCATTGTAGCGTCCTACGGTATCGAATCTCTTCGATTTCCAAGAACGCTTATCACGCGCCAAATTAATATTGCGTGACTAGTTGTGATAATAAGGATCCAGAATGAGTGTGGTCAAAAGAGAGTGTTTATTTAGAGAAAAGCGTAGAATAGTTATAATGTAGACGTTAACGGAGTACCGTTTCGAACACGCGTTTGTATGTGTAATTTAGATGTTTGAAGGATCGGTGCCGAAGACGAACTGACTTCTCGATTTTGCTCTATGTCCTGTCTCGTCGTGTTCGGTCCGGTGTTTTCTCTAGTTTAGTCCTGATTGGGTAAAATAGATGTCGGTGGTGGAAAGGTAAAGAGTTTTAATTGGACAGAGGGTGTGACATAAGGACCTTTGGCGAAGGCGTAGGAAACTGTCAAGGAGCCGATTTCTGATGGTCAATGACGTGATTTATAAGTGCCGTCCGTCCGTCGCTTGTTGGGTCTGTCACAAGTGGGTCCCATCTGTCGCGTCTGGTTTCTAGTAAAATTCCTAATTTTGCTTTACCCTTATAAGCTTAATCCGCTAGAACGGCGTTGAGGCACATCGAACCTCCGGAATTGCATTCGCATTATAAAATATAAAATAAACCGTTAAGTCTGTTAAAAGTGTAAGCCTTAATTATAAAATCATATTCTAAATACGCTCTCCGGGACGGAACATGCATAATTCGGAAAAGTGGAAAATCGGTCTATATCACCGATTTTTTTCTTTTTATATCAAGATAGAGATATTTCGAAATGATAAAGAAAGGAAACGAAATTCGCGATCAAAATTTCCTCGAAGGAATTGTAGTGGCTGGACGATTTTGGCCTGTTTCGATTTCGAAGTCCCTCTGCGAGATTCGATGTTCTCAAGACTGATGTTTAACCGATTTATATCATTCAAGAAAGTGGAAAATTGGCTCATATCATCAAATTCTCTTTTTTGTATGAAGATATAAATATGAAAAGAAATGATATGAATGATAAAGAAACGAAAAGAGAAATGGCGTACACAAAGAATTTCTAATTTTATTTAGTTCAGTGAAGTTATACACGAAGGGATACTGTTTGATTGGTAAATATAATATAAAGAATAGGAGATGTTATTTTGTTCTAAATATATGGCCCGTTTATTTTGAAGCTGGTGTAAGTCCATTTAAAAAGAATGAAATATCACGTAATTCATGCTTAATTTAGCGTAAATTTGTTATTTATAACTAGTTAGTATTTAATATCTTAAAAAATGCTAATGCTTTGTTCAATTTAAAATTGGTTAACAAAAGAAATTGCGTAGCCATTGATTATGAAAGTGATGTAAGTCCAATTTACATAGGATTATTATGATGTTATAAAACATTGTAGACAACGTAATGAATTTATTTTACACGAAATGAAATGAGAGAATTTCGTTTCAACAAAAGGTCTACAAGACGCAATTAAAGAACAGATAAGAAGAAACACTAATGAAGAAAAGGTAAATTAGTTGGAAATACGTTGAATGAGGTTTTGCAAAAGTGCACCGAATACTAGTTTATATAAAACATCAATGGAGAACATAGAATTTAAGACTTTAGATTTATCACCTAAATGTCGGGGAAGAACGGCAAAATTTGAATTAATTTTTGAACGGCAAAATTGTTCAATTAAAAATTGGCTGATAAAAGAAATTGCATAATCATTGATTATAAAAGTGGTGTAAGTCCAATTTTCATAGACAGATGGCGAGGTCAGTGGCAACTGGTGGCTACATTTGTTTTATTTCACCTGTCGAAGGTTATTATTTTTGGTTACTTATTTTATTTTCCTCCAAAAATGGATAATTTCGTATTAACATCAGATATTGATATAGGTAAGAAGAAATAGTAAATCGATATTATTTTATGACAATTGAAAACATCAATGGAGAATATGGAACTTAAAACTTTAGAGTTATCATCTACGTGTCAGAAAAGACCGCGAAAATTTGAAAAAATCACCCTGGCGCCTTTGTATCACGATTTCAGGCCTATTACATACGAAAAATATAAGGATATGGAGCAGTTATTACCTTATATACCTCCTGTGCATCATGAATATTTCAAAACCCTGCCACATGAAGAGCATAAATAAATAATAGCAATATCTTATGTTAAGTTTAACAATATATAAATATAATTAACGTTCAAAATAAAAAATACTACTCCTACTTTATTTCTTGTTATTATTTGTAAACAAAATTGGAGTTATACGAAATATATTTTAAGTGATATTTAATTTTTCAAAATTGAAATTAAATAATTTTTACAATTGACTAATTATGAAAGCGGCGTGAGTCTATTTGCAGTCCGTAAATATACATTATTTTAGTTAAATTCGCCTAAAAGAAATTTATATAATCAAATTACATATTGATAAATTAATAGAAACATTGCTAGACCTGACATAATTAACCTATATTTTTTAATTGACAAATATGCTTATCTTTAATTTTCTCGAAACAACGGAAAATGGATTTGCATCACTTTCAAAATAAACGATCCATATATTTATTGCGAGCTAAACAAGACTAGGAGTAAAGTATAAACTAAAAGACCAGACTGATAACTGAGCTATGATTACGCAACCGACCGACACTCTCACGTCAACTCTCGCTGAGAACTCCGTAAGGGACTGTCTCAAGATAGCTCTTGCACCCTTTTTTAGACCTAACAGTCTCTCTTCTCTTCCTTTCTCGATCACTCGTAAACATCCTGTCCATACAATCCTTGCACGCGGTCACTTGACCTTGCACGTGCACTCCAGATGTCACCCTGAACATTCGATCTGAACCCGAGGCTGCTGTTTATTATCCATCGTCAGCCAGGTAGGCCCAAGTGTTGCCAAGCCTTGCACTCACTCCCAAACCCTAGCATTCTACATACGTTGAAAATAATTTGAGAAATTAATCCTATCGCTACTACGGGTGACTATAGTCACCGGCAGCGAGGCGCCACCTATACGCGACGGGTGACTGCAGTCAGCAGCCACAAAAATGGCGCCAAAAATTAAGACAAGTGCTTCCATTCTTTAGCTGTCTTAGCTTAGTTTTAGCTCTCTTCGCAAAAAATTGCAAGCGCTATTGCGATGACCGGCTTTTCTTTTTCTTTTTCTTTTCTTTTCAAAAACTTGGGCTCCAATGCTAAAGAACTGCGCACGCGTACTACGGGAGGGACTGTATGACAACGCCCATTGTAGCGAAAGGGTTAAATTTACTAGTTTTACACGGTATGATAGTACTCGAAATAGTCAATACATATAGCCAGTTGTAGGCAGTTATCGCAATGATAAAATGAATTCTTTTTCCTGTTTTAGTTAGTAACAAATTACACAACGTTTACGAGCTTTCCGTGATCAAGTTGTTTCAATAGGTTAATACCAGTTATTGTGGCCAGTAAATCTTGATGGTAATAATGGACGTGGTATAATTTCTCGCGTTCTGTAACCTTCTGTTCTGTGTTCTTCGTAAACTTCTGTAAGGGGATGAAATCGATAAATAAAACTTACACAATTTTTTCGTGCTTTGGAAACGAGCTTTTTGAAAACAGAAATGGAATATTAAAAACCCAGCACTTCCTATTTGACAAGTTTTGATTTATCTTATACAATTATAAAATTATATTTAGAAAGCAGGAAATAACCAGAGAATCTTCTTCCTCAACAGCAAACGCTGTACTCATTATATACATGCTCATTAGTGAAGAAGCAGTTACCTGTTACTAATTAAAAAACGCTAAAATAATTTATCGAGTAGCCTTACTGGACAAATTGTAAAGAATCTTGAAAATAGAAAAAAAAGAAATATTTAGAAATATGAAAATTCAGTGAAACTTCAAACGTCGAGTTTACCTTCGTAACCCTCTTACGAATAAGCGTTTTAAGACAGCTTTAAAATGATTTTCCGTGTAACTCACTAGCGCCACCACGACTCGTATCTGCAATAAATGTTTCTCGTAAATATCGTATAGATCGTTGAATCATTTTCTAATTTTATTAATATCATTCTTTACACTAGGTGTGTCATATTATTTGTACAATTACGTTCTCACAAATTCTTCGACTCACTAGCGCCACCACGACCAGTATCTACAATAAATGTTTCCCGTAAATATCGTATAGATCGTTGAATTATTTTCTAATTTTTCTGATACCATTCTTCATACTAGGTGTGTCATATTATTTGTGAAATTACGTTTTCACAAATTCTTCGACTCACTAGCGCCACCACTACCCATATATACAACAAATGTTTCTCGTAAATATCGTATAGATCGTTGAATTATTTTCTAATTTTTCTGATACCATTCTTCACACTAGGTGTATCATATTATTTGTATAATTACGTTTTCACAAATTCTTCGACCGCGCACGTACAACCATACTCGTGGAAGGGTTAATGTCCTGTTTAACAAGTAGCTCACGAATAACTGTAACCAAACGCACGTGACTACAGTTACGTGGAATCTATCTAGTGGCGAGGATGAGAATGATGCTACCACAAAACCATGCACGAAGCAAGTATACTAGTTACTGCAAATAGCGACAGCCAGATACCTAGAGTAGCCTGAGGAAAAATTAGTCTGAAAACTTTGTAGACCATGTGCGTACATCTATACTCTATTTAATGAAAAAAGATAGAAAATATGAACGAAACGTGATCAATGCAAATTGCAACTGATTGCCAAATATCGATGTTCAGGGACGAACAGTAGAGGGTCTGTATATCGTCACTAGGTTGGTCTTGATTGGCGACGATTAGTGACGGACAGCTCCTTAAGAAAATTGCGTATATCTTCGAATAACTAATATACTGTACATTTCTTCTTGTTGCGTATGATAGACAAAGCCTTGACGATGAGGGAGCGTTTATTCGACAGTAGATTTGATTGGAAGTATGTTTTGCAAGAGTTATCTCGATACTATGAGTTTCTATATCGCGTGCTACAAGGTCTAGCGTCTATAAGGATTATTAGCTCTTGGTAGGGCTACGTATTTTGCTTTCGGCTGATACGAATAATGGAGTTTTCGAATTTGAGGTGCAAGGGTAGTGTTACAAACAGTTTTCGGGAAAACGAGCTGAACTACTGCTCCATACTTCAGGTGTTTGGCGTACATGGTGGCCAAGCATCGATGTGCCATCGTGTTTTACCTAGGGTACGGGGTCGGCAATATTGGAGAGGCGAGGGGAATAAGAGAGCAAGTAGGAAAAGGGCACGTACTGGACAAAAACACGGTTTTTGAATAATAACGATAATGTATATTTAAAAGATGAAGCATTGCTTACTACAGTTTTAAGGCTAACCTAATTCTAATCCTTGCTAATATAACGCTAATGCTCAATTACTCTACGCACTCTGCACACTGACTACTCTGACTCTGACAGTCTGACTGTAAACTCTAACTCTCTATACTGACTACTCTGACACTCTGATACTCTGGCTATAAACTCTAACTCTCTATACTGACTACTCTGACACTCTGGTACTCTGGCTATAAACTCTAACTCTTTATACTGACTACTCTGACACTCTAATACTCTGGCTATAAACTCTAACTCTCTATACTGAGTACTCTGACACTCTGATACTCTGGCTATAAACTCTAACTCTTTATATTGACTACTCTGACACTCTGATACTCTGGCTATAAACCCTAACTCTTTATATTGACTACTCTGACACTCTGATACTCTGGCTATAAACTCTAACTCTCTATACTGACTACTCTGACACTGACCATAAACTCTAACTCCTCACACTGACTTGCTCGCGCCCTTGCACCTTTATTTAACCCTTTGCACTCGACGATTTTTTGGCTGAAGAAGAGTAGGAGTTCAAAGATTTTCTGCTATAAAGCGGACGATATTTTGTTCAGCAGTAAGTAAGAAACCGAATAATAATTAAAACGTAGAATTATTTGCATACCGGTACATTATCTTAAATTTGATATATTAATTAATATCGATCTTCGAAATTGTATCTAATGGCGGCTGAAGATCTAACAGTCTCTCTTCTTTCATACGCAGGCTTTCTTTCTCGATCATTCATTTCCCATGCGACCTCGTCCTCGGTGGACCAGGTATATCAAGCACTCGGACACATTTCTAAACTTTCGCTCGTTTCTCGCACTCGACACAGTCATACATATCCTGTCGATACTAATCCTTGCGCGTGGTCATTTGTCTTTCCGCACATATTTCAAGTATCACCCTGAACGCTCCAACTGAACCCGAGGAGCTGTCTATTATCCCTCATTTTTGAGGAAGGCCCAAGCGTTCCTATGCACTCATTCTGAGACTCGAAAAATGTCCTACAATATGGTATTTCTTAATGCGAATAATACCGCCGAAAGGGTATTTCAAGAGTTAACAGGCTCTTCGCCAAGGGCCTTGTATATGCACCATCTTCTGTACCAATATGCCAGTCCCGTTCTAATCACGCGTTGTTCACCTATATCTATCTATTGCTGCCCTAGGGCCGAACGTCCCAAGTTAAGTAGGGGACTGGGTTATTAAACTTATTATTATTAAATTAAACGTCAATGTGCCATCGTGTTTTACCTGGGGTGCAGGGTCGGCAATATGGTATTTCCTAACGCGAATAATAATACCGCCAAAACGGTATTTCAACGATTAACGCGTTAAACGCCACGTCGGTCCCTAGGGACCGGCGCTAGACTTTCCGTTCAGGCCCCACCGGTCCGTACGACCCGGAACGGCCCGCATGACGACTAACTGTGGCGTGAACGTTACTGCACGTAAAACCGGCGTGGCGTTTAACGCGTTAACAGGCTCCTCGCCAAGGACCTGCATATCCAGCTTCTTCTGTCCCAACCTGCACGGATTAGTGAAACGTGTCTCAGTTCTGTTCTAATCACGCGTCGTCCACCTATAGCTGTCTGTTGCGGTCCTAGGACCGAACGTCCCAAGTTAAGTGGAGGACTGGTTTATTTCTTAATTGTCAGCGTCCCTTGATTCGCGGACACTCGTTGTCACCCAGCCACCACATGGGTCAATAATAGGGTCAATAAATCACCATTTAGACGATGGGCATAAGGACCCAATATGTTTCAACATTCACCACCACCGAAAGACGTCGAAGCGAATACACACCCCCAACATTGTTCACAACCAATGGGAGAACACAAACCACCGAAAAACGTCGAAGCGAATACACGCCCCCAACATTGTTCACAACCAATGGGAGAACACACACCCACCGCTTACATTTCACCCCAATCAATCAGAAGACATACGAATTTATAAAACCATCGAGACAGGAGTCGCACTGGAGTTCTCTTTAAAATCCAAAGAAGACAAGACAACCATCACGACCAAGGAGTTCTACTTCAATCTAAAGACAGTCAAGACAAACTCACCACGATCAACTCAGCGCCAGAGAACAGACGTTGCACATCAGAACTCTTTAGTTCAACCTTAACCAGGTCCAGTTCGATTAATTCAGAGTAAACCGCATTCCTGTGACATTGTCGTATCCGCGGAACGGGCCTTATCAACTCCGCGAAACTCCAAACGTGAGAGGTGCAGTGTTTGGGACGCAACACTATCTATATTTCATGTAGTTAAGTCAGTTCACGTTGAACGAAGTGAAGAGAGGGCCTGCCATAGACCTCCAGGGATCCTCCCCACGGGGGTTAGTGAAGTCTTGTGGTTCGGTTTCAATGGCTTCTTGATGGTATCCTAGTGGTCGTCTTGCTGTGATAGGTAGCAGATAGAAGAAACGCAAGCAAAGGATGCGTTTCGTCCTGGGCCTGCTAGTGGACTCGTCAGTAGGACTTTCTAGTAGACCCTGCCTTAAACGGGGAATACTTAGCTAAGACAGGAACTTGTATTTATGGGAGTCGAGGATCCATCGAGGACTTGCGAGAATCCTAAAACCTCCGTTTCCCATCTAGTGGCGAGAGTGTGAACGTTGGTCGCTACAGTTTTATTCGTCACTCGATCCTGCACGATTCCGTTCGTGAACTCGACACCTTCAGCGGATAATAAAAACTCGCGTGATCTGTTTCACGATCAGGAATGCTGGATCTGTTATCGATCACCGTTTCCTCCTCCAGCTGTTTCCTCATCTCTGCATAACAGATCCCTGGGAAACTCTCAGCTCTTTAGACCAAAGTACGATCTCGTATCTCCGGATTTCCATTCGCGGAATTTGTCTTAGGAATAAGTTGGAGGATCTGTTATTTGCATAAAAACGTCGGCAGGTCCACAGGGAGTGCAGTTGTGCTGGGCTTTGAAAGCAGGCTCTTTCGAGCCTTTCGTCGATATTTATTCCTCAATCTCGAGGCCGCGCGCCGCGATCGCGCGGAAGGTGATGAATCATCGACAAGCAAAGGAAATCCTCGAGATTGGAAGAAGAACAGACGGAACGAAAGGAGAGAACGAGGGAGCGGGTGAATGTAAGGGTGGATTTTCGCCGAGATTTAGGTCTCCAGGCTCAGCAGCCCCGTTGGATCGATCGTTCGTATCGCGAGAACAGTGAATTCGAAAGGAGCATGGGTTCACTGATCGACGTCCCTGACACTTTCCCGGCGTCTCATCCCCAATTTTCTTCTGGTCATCTGTCTTCTCATCTCTCCAGTCGATTGTTAATTTCGCCCTTCGATTATCGCCTCGTGTTAACGCGCCCGCCGAGTGCCTTCGGCTCGTACCCTCGTTTGATCAATCGCGATAACTTCGCTTATTGATTTCGGCTGAGGTCTTTCAATTAAAATAACACGCATGCGTTGACAGCCGTTGAAAATCGTCGGTTTGATTTCCAGCGAGTCACGTGCATACGGGGAAATACGCTGGCGAGCTTATGGCTCTATTCTGCATTTAGCACCTCGGATCTTTGGCATCTCGCGCAATTCTAGCTGATCTACCGTATTCGTGTAAGATTCCAAGTGGAATTACTCATTGTCACTATCTCACCGTTGTCTAGGAAGTATCGATCCGAACGCTCCTGCGAGAAATTTTAGAAATTTCGCAGCAATTTTTGGCTAAACGATAACAAATTGCCTATGCGACAGTTGCGCTTGCCTAACTGTCGCGAATTTCATCAACAATTCATGAAACTGCTGCCATTTATTTCTTCGCTTTCACGGGTAATAAGTTCCTCTTTTTCGTGTTTCGCACCAGTCAACAGAGCGAACATGATCAAAAAGAAAGAGTCGAACGATTCTCGAAGCATTTGCACGCTCGGATACCTGTCGCGTCGCCGATCCGACTCTGTGACAGTTAAGCGAGCACTGTTGTATCAGGCTTTTAGTACTTTCGGTACTACTGATCCGATTAGATTTTTCACCTTTTTTCACCTGTCTTTGGAGACTTTTGGAAATAATATCTTCGATTTGGCGTAGATCTCATTTTGGCGCGAAATTCGAATTTTATTTTTCGTATTATTTTCCTTTGCCGCGTTTTAAGGTTATGTTCATATAATGTCGCGTGCTGTTGAACTGACAATGAGTAGCAGCATTTGCGTAAAACTTTGCCAGTAATGAAGAACAGTTCACTAGACTGTTACAATAGGGACTTCTGTACCCGAACTAATAAGGAGACAAAAGTGGCCGGATAGTGGAATTTTCGTGTAATAGAACACTCACCTTCTTTTGCGTCAAACTTCGTTTGTTCCAACAGAATCCCACGAGATTTCTTTCAATGGCTACTCGATATTTAACGCTTCACATTCGGCGATTTTTCGTTACAAGAAAATGGCGCTTCAAAAATTTTCTGTGATAAAGTCGACGATGTCTTTTAAAATAGTAAATTAGAAATCGTGTAGAGATTAACACGTAAAATTATTTTATTTTAATATTTCACGCATTTGTGCGTTATTTTGAATTCAATGTATCAATTAACACTAGAACTACAGTTAATTAATACGATATAACGAAAATAAAAGAGCATACGTAATTGCGACCTTATTCGAACCAAAATTAGTATAATTTTTACCAAAAGCAGCCGCATATTTTTAGCAATTGCGGAAATAAAATAACCAAAAAGAGTCATTTTGACCCCCATGATAATTCTGGTATTTGTATCAATCTTTGGAATTTTATAAAATGGCGGACGAAGTGCTAAGACTTAAAGCCCCCATATCTCCTTAGTACAATAATATGGTTTCGTGTATTATTATACTATATTCTATTAGTATATTATATCATTATTCGAATAATGGTGGCACGGATACGATAATCCCCACTGTATTAATTTTGAAAATTGCTTATTCGAAGCTTGGAAATGATTAAGTTGCAGCACACAGATTCTTTGGTAACAGTTTTGTCATATTATTCGTATCAATCTTCGGAATTTTATTAAATGGCGGACGAAGTGCTAAGACGTAAAGCCCCATATCTCCTTAGTACAATAATATGGTTTCGTGTATATTATATTATTATATTATATGATATTCGGATAATGGAGGCACGGATACGGGAGTCTCCACGGTATTAATTTTAAAAATTGCTTATTCGAAACTTGGAAATGATTAAATTGCAGCACACAGATTCTTTGGTAACAGTTTTGTCATATTATTCGTATCAATCTTTGGAATTTTATTAAATGGCGGACGAAGTGCTAAGACGTAAAGCCCCATATCTCCTTAGTACAATAATATGGTTTCGTGTATTATTATACTATATTCTATTAGTATATTATATCATTATTCGAATAATGGTGGCACGGATACGATAATCCCCACTGTATTAATTTTGAAAATTGCTTATTCGAAGCTTGGAAATGATTAAATTGCAGCACACAGATTCTTTGGTAACAGTTTTGTCATATTATTCGTATCAATCTTCGGAATTTTATTAAATGGCGGCTGAAGTGCTAAGACTTAAAGCCCCCATATCTCCTTAGTACAATAATATGGTTTCGTGTATTATTATACTATATTCTATTAGTATATTATATCATTATTCGAATAATGGTGGCACGGATACGATAATCCCCACTGTATTAATTTTGAAAATTGCTTATTCGAAGCTTGGAAATGATTGAGTGCAGCACGCAGATTCTTTGGTAATAGTTTTGTTCTAGTATTTGTATCAATCTTTGGAATTTTATTAAATGGCGGCTGAAGTGCTAAGACTTAAAGCCCCCATATCTCCTTAGTACAATAATGTGGTTCTGTATATTATATTATATGATATTCGGATAATGGAGGCACGGATACGGGAGTCTCCACTGTATTAATTTTGAAAATTGCCTATTCGAAACCTGCAAATGATTAAGTTGCAACATACGAATTTTTTGGTAATAGTTTTGTTACAGGCTGATCAAATGAAAATTCGAATTAAATCGAATGCTTTTCTTGCGCGAGTTTAAACTTGGACGTAACGCAGCAGGAGCTATTTGCAAGATCATGCAGATTTCAGAGAAGCTATAATAAGTGAATATACAACCTGTCGCTGATGCGAAAAATCCTGGTCTGAAAATACGAATATCGAGAATGAATCACGTGATCGGTCAAGAATAGTTATCGATAACTAAAGATTTTAGTCAAGTGTGCTGTATGTCGTAACGTGCGAGATGTTGCACATAAATTAGGCGTGCTTCGTACACCAGTTTCCAGTCATTTATGAGCTGTACGGCGAATCAAAAAGTTAGGTAAATGGATTCTCAAGGTCGAATGTATATTTAATAACCGCGATTGGATATATACATTTTTCTCGTAGAGAATAGAAACATGGAAAAATCTATCTCTACGTTGGTCTGTGGGGGTAAAATTAATATATTTTCAAGTTTATAGATCATTCGCTATCTAACGAAAATTTGGCAATGAAATTGTTGAAGAATACTTTGAAAAATTTTTTGCATATAAAATACAGAATTTTTTAAGTTAAAAACGCCATTTTTAATAAAATCGTTTCGTTATGTCATTCATATAATCCTTTAACACTTATTATCATACTTTATTATTATAATTTATTAATAATTATGTTATGTAATAAATAATTATTAATAAATTATAATAACAAAGTATGATAATAAGTGTTAAATGATTATAACAATTATTTATATAATATAAATATAACAATGTATAACAATTTACTATGTACGTACTATAGTTAACCATTTGCACTCGAGAGGCGCCACTCAGTCGCCATTTAATCAGATTCTAAAGATGGATGTCAATTAATATATCAAATTTACAATTATCCAACGATGCATGCAGTATCGAAGTAAAATAATTCTACGCCTTAATTTGCATACGATTTCTTATTTACTATTTTAAAAATATCGTCGACTTTGTGGCAGAATGTCTTCGAATTGCTATTTCTTTACAACGAAAGAATCATTGAGTGCAAAGGGTTAACCCTTTGCTCTCGATGGACGACTCTCAGTCGCCATTTAATCAAATTCCGAAGATCGATATGTCAAATTTAAAATACCGCAACGACGTGTGGGATGTCGAGGAAAATAATTCTACGTCGTAATTTCTCTACGATTTCTCATTTACTGTGATAAAGTAAGAAAGTCTTCGAATTACTATTTTCCTGTAACGAAAAAATCGCCGAGTGCAAAGGGTTAAATTTTACAATGAAATTTAGGAAATTTGCAGTATTTAAAATGTCGATTGAAACAAAGAGTTGAAAGCAGCAACGTCGCCATGATAAACCGCGTGGCGGGCTATTTGAATAATTTGTTCGTTAATTAGAGATTTGTTACAAATTTATACTATATATGATCGAAGATAAATCGTTTCATAATTCCAGAGAGTAGGCTGGTTGTTATGTAAAATCGGCTGAATATTTATAGGACTGTTTGAGTCGAGTGAGACGAATAACGGTACCAAATAGGAAAGAATCGTGGTATATGGTCTGTGTAGATGTATAGAGTGAAATTAATACGTATTACTTCTGAGAAGCGAAAAAGCAGAACGCTGGTGGCCTATCTATAAGCAAGGCTAAAGGAGACCATGCGAACGAGGCTAAAATTAAAATAATAATATTGACTGTTTCAAGAAAAACATATATGTAAACAGTGGCATATTCAAAAATATTTTGTAAAACGTGCCATTTGCAAATGCAAACACTTCAAATGCCTGTAATACCGTAGTACAAATAACGTTCTTTTCTTTCTGTTTATTGCTATTAAACTAAACTCGAATTAAAAAACAAATCCATTTTTTAAAAAACACTTTATTAACCCCGAGTTTAATTAGTATATTAGTTTCTGTTATGCGAATGTTGGATAAAATAAAACAAAATTTAATACGTATAAATAAATAAAATAGGAATATTCAGTTATCGATATTATTAATATAAAATTGTTGTATTTAATTTTTATATACTGAATTATTATCTATGATCCATCGAAATTATTTTATTAATAATAATTAAATTTCGAAGTTAATAAAAATATTATGCTCCAAATTTCATTAAATATTTAATTATCGGAACATACATTAGGGGAAGATAAAGAATTATATTTTATATTTTATTATAGCAGTACTATATATAATAAAATATTTTCATTTGTCAAGTTGTTATTGAATTATTATAATTTTTTTATACCAGTTTGAACTAGAAAAATAAATATACAAATTAGTTGATAAACATATAAATTATATTTATCATATTACCATATTATAGCTAATAAATACACAAATTAGATTCATCATATTATCAATAGTTGATAAATATGCAAATGTATATATTAAAACTTTTGCAGATGAAGAACAGTTTAATATTGATTCGAAAAATGAAAGCAAATGGATAACAAAATTTCACATATATTTAAAATTTTATTGTTAAACACAGAAACTTGCAATTAGATAAATGGCAATAGCTATTTTGTTATGTAAAACACATTTAAGAAATAAGCATGTGGGTTTATAATAGAAAATTCTGCATCAGTGAATCATTCCTTGTTCAAACAATTGGATAATTTTTCAAACAATGATAATTTTGAAATAAAGAAATTCTGGAAGCAGTATTCTAAAAATCTTTGAATTCTAACGATTGCTTCGATGGTTACTTTAAATACAAATTAACCCTTTGCACTCGACAATCCTTCCACAGCAGAAGAGTAGAAATTCAAGGATTCTTTGCCATAAAGTCGACGATATTTCATAGAACAGAAAATCGTATAATAATTAATTCGTAGAATTATTTCATTCCTATACCTCGCACATTATTACGTTATCTTGAATTTAACCCTTTGTACTCGAGAGGTGACTCTCATTCACCGTTTGCTTCAATGCTATAACTCAAATAACGAATGATGATAATTATATTAACAACTACGCGCGAAATATCGAAATAAAATAATTCTATTCGTTCATTTCTCACACAAATGCACGATTTTCTTTTTTATTTTGGCATAAAGAGTATCAGCGAGCTTATGAAAATCTAAGAGAAGCTTCGAATTGCTGTTTACGACGAAAAAGTCTTCGAGTCCAAAGGATTAGGGAAGGTATCGAATAATGGTAAGATGATTAAAATTAACAGTACCAATTTCACGTTTAACGTGGTAGGAAATGCAATTGGTTGTTGAAATTACTATCCCTGTACACTGGAAAATTTCCTCGTTATGAAGATATAACAATTCGAAGCTTTTCTTATATTTTTCTTATCTCAGTGATACCATTTATGTTAAAATAAAAAGAGAAAATCACGTGTATTTCATTTCAATATTTCACGTGGAGTTATTTCTAATCTGGTAATATCTCATACTCGTTACTCAGGCTTCCAGGTATTGAAACAAACGGTAACTGACAACGAGAGTTACCTCTCGAGTGCAAAGGGTTAATATATCAATTAATATCGGTCTCCAAAATTTCATTAAATGGTGACTGAAGGTCCTCTCTCGAGTGCAAAGAGTTGACTGACTACGGAAAGTGTACAGAATTATTTTAATCAAGTATATAACCTTTTCCTTACAACAATTGAGCCGTTCACTGCACAAATCGATTAACTTCACTTTTTGAAAAATCTGAAATATAAAAAGTTGTGACTATATCAAGTGCTTCGATGCTTAAATTCAAGATTTTTCAAAACGTGGAGTTAATCGATTTGTGCAGTGAACGGCTCAATTATCGCATCAAAAATTTCTTATTAACGCTATGACTACTAACCTGAAATACAAACCTAAATATAGCAGACATAAATAATAATTAAACTAGTGCGACGAAGGTAAATAAATATACACGTACAATTACGTTCCTATCCCATCCAATAAAAGCCAACATACATGTACCAAAACCATCTGCATGTTCTCAGTGACTGCAAGAACAACAGTCTAAAGCCAGTTAATTTGCCCGATTCAGTAGTGTCAGACATAACCTAAAATTTCTTTTCTCCCAAACGAAGAATATTATGGCGAGTTAACCCTTTGCACTCAATAGGCGAGTGAAATTAAGAAATTAATTTAATAAATTTCAAAGATCGATGACAATTAATATATCAAACTTAAAATAACGCAGAGTTGTGTGGGAAGAAAATAATTCTACGTCGTAATTTCTATACGATTTCTCATTTACTGTTATAAAAATATCGTCGATTTTGTGGCAGAATGTCTTCGAATTGCTATTTCTTTGCAACGAAAGAATCGTTGGGTGCAAAAGGTTAGGTCTCTGCCCTCGAGGGTCGACTCTCAGTCGCCATTTAATCAAATTCCGAAGATCCATGTTAATTAACATGTCGAATTTAAAATACCGTAATTTTTATACGATTTCTGCGAAAATATCGTCGATTTTGTGGCAGAATGTCTTCGAATTGCTATTTCTTTGCAACGAAAGAATCGTTGGGTGCAAAAGGTTAGGCCTTTGCCCTCGAGGGTCGACTCTCAGTCGCCATTTAATCAAATTCCGAAGATCCATGTTAATTAACATGTCGAATTTAAAATACCGTAATTTTTATACGATTTCTGCGAAAATATCGTCGATTTTGTGGCAGAATGTCTTCGAATTGCTATTTCTTTGCAACGAAAGAATCGTTGGGTGCAAAAGGTTAGGCCTTTGCCCTCGAGGGTCGACTCTCAGTCGCCATTTAATCAAATTCCGAAGATCGATGTTAACATGTCGAATTTAAAATACCACAACGACGTGTGGGATGTCGAAGAAAATAATTCTACGTCGTAATTTCTATACTCTCATTTACTGTGATAAAAATATCGTTGATTTTATGGCAGAATGTCTTCGAATTGCTATTTCTTTGGAACGAAAAAATCGTTGGGTGCAAGGGGTTAAAACTAGACAAAACGAATGATTTGAGCCTTTTTGTAGAGTAAAACGTCGATGATCCGAATTAATTAGAAGACAAATTCATTTGAAAAATCGATGTGAGAGAAGCAAATTTTGAAGTAAGTCATAAATCACCAAGAAATAACAAATTTTTCAACTATTAATATCTTTTGCACGAACGAATGTATATCTAATAATTTTGCACTCGGGGGGCGATTCTCAGTCGCCATTTGTTTCAGTACCATAACCTAAATAACGAATAAGGGACGATAGCTATATCGGAAATAACTAGACGCGGTATAATGAAACGAAATAATTCTATTAGCTCATTTTCCACGCGAACACAGGATTTTCTTTTTTTATTTTACCATGAAAAATTTTGTATTGGGATTATGGGTAAAAAGAAATAATTATCTTCATTTTATAATTATCTTTATTCTATCCTTAGGAAGGTATATCTCACGTATTAAACCTTTGCACTCGGCGATATTTTCGTTACAGGAAAATAGTAATTCGAAGACTTTCTGCCATGAAATCGACGATATTTTTAAAATAGTAAATGGGAAATCGTATGCAAATTAAGACGTAGAATTATTTTACTTCGATATTCGACGCATTGTTGGCTAATTGTAAATTCGATATATTAATTAACATTCATCTTTAGAATCTGATTAAATGGCGACTGAGAAGCGCCTCTGGAGTACAAAGGGTTAACTATTTACATGGAGAGACAAAACTAGAGTTATGAAAAAGGGTATGAGATTGCAGCTCTTTCTGATCCCCTAGCATATGAAGTAAACACTTCAACATTTTGTATAAAAATATAAGAGAAGCTTCGAACTGCTGTTCCTTTGTAACGAAAGAATTTCCGAATGCAGAGGATTAATATTCCCAATTTTATTTGCATGGAAAAGAAAACGGTTTCTAGTTGCAATACTAACCCTTTGCACTCAAGAGGAGACTCTTAGTCGCCATTTGTTTCAGTACCATAACTTAAATAACGAATAAGGGACGACAGGTATATGAGCCGTTCACTGCACAAATCGATTAACTCCACTTTTTGAAGAATCTTAAATGTAAGTGTCAAAGCACTTGGTATAGTCATAACTTTTTATATTTATAATAACTTTCCCTGATAATTAAGATTAACACCGTTAAACGACAAAAATTTGTTGGCCACTGAATAATAAATAATTTATTTCAGAGGTCACTTTGATTAACTCCGTACTCTAATGTAAATCGTTGCAATAATGCAACTCGAATGCACTAGCAAGCCATGAATGATAACGGTGAATTTTTTAGTGCCGTCTTATCAGAATTTAAGTAAAATTTAGTAAAATTTAAATTTATTACTTTTTTCACTTGCCAAATCGATTAACTCTTCCAGTAACATAAAAATGGTAACATTACTAACGATTACCTTTTGGCTATTTTTTCTGATAAATTTTATATACCGTTAGATGAAAGTTACATTTGTATTTATGCATTCTACGATATTTATTTCGATTTAAATTATAAAGGGAATTTTAAAAAACAATATACATTATTTCATTGCATTTCTCCACTTTTTGTTTTATGGAGTTAATCAATTTATGCAGTGAACGGCTCATATCTATTAATAAATAATTCTATTAGCTCATTTTCCACGCGAACATAGGATTTTCTTTTTTTATTTTACCATGAAAAATTTTGTAAAAAAACATAAGAGAAGCTTCGAATTGCTGTCCCTTTGCAACGAAAGAATCTTCGAGTGCAGAGGGTTAATATTCCTAATTTTCTTCGCGTAGAAAAGAAAACGGTTTCTAGTCGGAATAGCCTTTCTTTATACTGGGCCGTTGTCATTGATCTGGTTCCGATAATGTGGGAGGCAGGACAGGCAGCCTTAGAACATCAATTTCTTGCCGCGTACAGGCCACCTTGTGTCCGGGTTATCCCCGAGCTCGATCAAAGCCTCTCGATTCGTTTATCCCGTGCACGCATCTTATCTACGTATCGACGGATCACCCTAGATAAAGACACTGGCCTGAATGTTTGCGGGTGCGAAAGATAAAAGTTATCGATGCTCTCGGTGAAAGCGTTACAAATCCAGCGCGTTTCCCTCTTTCTGTGAACGGCTTATCAAGTTACAAAACGCATGAATCACAGAAGGAAATCGTAGGAAGAGGTTCTTACAAGAACGTTACTTTTGTCAATTTTTCACCGCCGAACCTTAGCGCACGTGGATCGTCGTGTATCGCGTGGGAGGGTCTATTTTGGCACGCGAATTTCTAACGAGATCGTAATAAACCGTTTATCTGGTTAAGACAGCAGACGCTGCTGATGATTCGGCTCGAGATAGGAAGAGAACGTAATTCGATAAAGATTCGTAGCACGTTGCCGATTCAAGGATGCTCGCACGCGAGCGCAATAGGACGCGCGGCCATATTAGCCCGTGCTATCCGTTGTTTTCTTTTCTTTTATTTGGAAGATTGCTTTCATTTGGAATGTTAATATTCCTGTCGATAGGTAAATGCGTAAATATTTCTTCAGATTATTCGAGATTCGAAATTACTTCCGGGAAATTTGAGGTTAGAAATTATTTCTGGCAAATTCGAGGTTAGGAACTGCTTTTAATCCATTAACTGTCAAATTACTTTTTTTGAAATTTTTGGCCGGATAAGTTATATATATGCACAGAAGGTTGTGTAACAGTATAATTATATTCAAATTATGTTTCGTTTTGAAAATATTTGATATTTTTGAAAAAGTCCCAAAATGGGTATCGTTATAAAATGATCAATAAAATCATTTCAATAAAAAACAAAAGACTAAGTAAGTAACAAATCGTTACTATAACCTCTAAATTACATATTTATGTACGGTGTTTCATTATAATATAAAAACCAAACCAAAAGTAGAATGCTTCAAATATGACAATTCTATTCCGTTCAACTTACACACGAATTTTAAATTTGTTCGCTTGTTGTATAGAAACGAAGCACAGAATACACACTTTTTGCCACATATAATATTGACTGATATATATAGAATAAAACTAAATTGTCAGGCGTACCAAATATATTTTTGGCGCAGATTGTTGTACGTAAAATTCTAAAATCCCTAAATGGGGATCGTGGCAGCTAATGGGTTAAGGGGGTATTGCAATCAGATCCATAAAAATCGTCTTTGGGATTTTTTTCTAGGGAAACTATGGTACATTTTGGCATGCAGTTTTTCCACTCAGATTAATTTATACTCGGAGAATATTTATAATTTATTTTTTAAGGAAATTAATGAAAATTGTGAAAATTATATAGCTGTAGATAAATTATGTTTTTGAAAACGGGCTCGAATGACTGACGTGATTTCGGACCATCTGGTTATCAAAAACGAAAAAACCAAAAAGCATCTTAATTAGTATAAATACAGCTATAATATGAACCACCAAAACAGCAAAATTTCGAAAATTAAAAAAATGATAGCATTTTGAAGTTTAAATATCGATTTTCCTTGTGCTTTCCGTCCTTTCGGTGGTAAACAAAAATAGAAAAAAGCATCAGATTTTGAAATCCTTGGTTCACGCGATAAAGATACATCCGATGAAGATCTTCTCCAAATTTCGAGTCAATTGGCCGACTAAAACGCGAGATATCCCGTAAATCAGTTCAAAAAATATGGTTTTGAGGCAAACGCGTTTGAAGTTTTCGTTTACCCGTTGTACAATGCCAACTTTGAACGTCTATAACTTTGTTAATTTTACGAATTCGAGCAAATCCTTTTACATGGACATTCTCGAAAGCATACAATTTGAGAAAATGTAAAAAAAATCGATTTTTTTAAAACCGGATTAGAACAATACATCTGCATCGTACGAAATAATGAAAAGTATGTCCTTATTAACAATTTTTCTTTGTTGTTAGCTTGGATATACAAATATTTCGGGAAGTACTAAAAATCCAATATTCCAGGGATGAAAATGAAGGAAGAAGTTGGTACATCTGTGTCGTCTATCGATTATTTCATAATAACAATCATGCTCTGTAATAAAGGAAAAAATTAAGAATTATAATATTAATGCATGTACATATGTACTCTGACGATAATTGAGAAATTATTTCTAATATTGAAAGGTATTTTTGAGTTTGTTATCAATTAGATTATGTCAAACGTAGTTTACTTTAATACTGAGCTTAGATAATTTTCGGAAATAATTATTTCATGATATTTTAATAAAAGCATCTTCTTTGGGAAAATTTAGTTTAATAACTATTTTATATTATTATAGTAAAACTGTTTTTATGCTTCTGCGAGACCATTGAGATACGAAATTATAACCAACATTACACGATGTACACAACATCGTACACAACATGTACACAACGCGATATTCAAACTAGGAAATTTGGCGAGGAAAAGTTTACCTTAGTAAATATTCTAGTAAAGTAACTATTTTAAATTAATGTAATAAAATTGTTTACAGACTTTTTCGTTAATATTCAAGTTCAAAATGATTACTAATTCTAATAAAACCGCTTACAAAATTTTTCGTGTAAAGAACTGAGGTTAGGTGCCTGCAATCATTTGCGATGTTGCCGATGCATTTGACAGTAGAGAGGGCGCTTCGGTAGTTTTGCAGATATTTTTTTTATTTTATGCGCAAAAATATGACTACCGAGTAGTTTAAATCGAAAAGAAGACGTTAAATAAACGCCAGAATTTTTTAATGTTGTGGACACCTAAAATTTTTAGATATCGTGTAACGTGCAGCCATTTATAAAGGAGCAGTTTGTCTTTCTAGATAATTTTCGCTCGTTTAAAAGCTTTTTAATCGAATTTACAGGATAACAATATTAACGGTTTTATGTTCCTGACATGAACTCTCCACAAACTATTACTGTAACGCAATAATGAGTAATAACTTTGCTCCAAAATGTCTATTAAAACCTTTGTAACATAGGCCTGAAAGGGTTGCACAGAGTGGTCCAATAAAGATCATTATTCTAGATATCTTTCAAAATATCCATTATTCCAGAACTCCTAGTTTCTGCATCTAGTAATTTATCTAGTAATTTATTGCAAATTATACGCTTTTGTTTCTACATGAAATGGATTTTAGATTTGTCCTAAAGCTAATGAAAAATATAATTACCATTTTTCCTTTTAGTATTTATATTTATTTTATTCATTTTAACTTTTTTAAACGAATAATAATATAATTTACAACAATAATTAAAATATATCTACCGGTACCAAAATATTTTTTTTTTTTAACGACAAATGAACTTATTTGTTAGGTATTAGAATAATGTTACGAGCGAAATCTCTATTTTTACATTTAAATTTATTGCAATAACCATATTAGTTTCACTAAAGCAATTAATAATTCAATATCTAAATTTCTGCTTAAAAAATGTGAAATTAATTGTGTCGTAATATTAACCATACTTTTTCTACTTTTTAACTGTACATTTCTCCATGACCTTATTAAAAAGTTATATTAATATTGTACCCTACTATGAACCATCTTTTTCTGTCCTTTGTGAAAATTTAATAATTATATATTTAATGAATCAGTTATGTATATTTTCTCGTACCAATTTTAGATTTATTTTGGCCCTTTTTGTATTTTGTTTACATTTTTGGTTAATATTTTTTATATTTCCTTTATTTGGAATCTGATATTAATTATGTTGTCCTGTTAATCATTTTTAGTGCTCTATTAATTATAACACTTTTCTGCAATTTGAGAACTATTTGTGTTGTAACATTAGCAATTTCTCTTCTACGTTTTGAAAATTTATTTTTCATATCTACTTTCCAAATTTTAATTACGAAATTAATCGAGTTACATAAAAAAAATATCAACCAACTTATTTCTGTTATTAACTATTTTTTATATATTTTTAAAATATATTTCTGTTATATATTTTTTTACATCTCCATTGAAAACTTAGTAAAATAGACAAATCTTAATCACATTTTGCACAGTTCAATTTCAAAATTGACGACATTGTGGTATTTTTTTCTTACACGTTTTAATTAATTTATCCGAATCTTCATTTTATAATGGGAGTAAATTTATTAACTGTGAATCGCACGATGACTCGAAAAACATACGCGTTTCATTTTGGATATTGCAGTTGCACAGAAACGTTCCCGTATTCAGCTGGGAGCAACGAGAGGGAAGGGAAACGAATATGTTTTATCTGTGGTGTGGTGTGATCATCGCAATAATGATAGTAACTTAGTGATCGCGTGCGTGATCAATTGCCATCCCCATCGATAGAAATAAAACGTATAATTATCTCGAAAGCTCTGTATTGACATTAATTGCGTCATTCGTTGAATCATGTGACGCCAAGGAATGGTAGCGTTAAGTATTGAAATTCAATTATCTTTTCCTATTTCCGTATTACATCCACTTTTTCATATTACAGTCGTTCAAAGTGGTTTATTAATTAAATTGATTTATAGGGATTATATATGGATTTTACAGGAATTTATATTGATAACTAACAGCGAATAAAATAAATTTATACAAAGCATGGCTAAAAGTACTGTTTAAGCAAATAGAAATTGATTTCTTGCACAAAAATAAATCAAAAATGTAAAGTAACATTTTTTCATTCAAAACGTAGTTTTCGAGAAAATTGATGTTAAAAATCTGATGGTTGGTAACCATATTAGGGACGAGTGACATTCAGTAGTTGGTACCACCTTGTGAGAAACAAAAGGACCACGTAGCGTAAAGAAGCAAACAGTTGCGAGTGAGCTCCCATGCGAATAATATGTGTATTTATTACAACAAAATCTATGGGATATGCGTTCATTCATATAATTAACAATAGTTACTGTTATTCCATACAGTGTCTGGATAATTTTGAGAGTTTAGGCAATTGAGATGAAAAAGAGTAAAGAAAAATTTTCTTCCACATATACGTGCAAAAACGTACACATCTAATCGATTTTTAGAATTAATTTTCTCGAAAAGTAAGTTTTAAATAAAAGAAAATTTGTTCCTCATTTTTTATTTATTTTTTCGTAAGAAATTACACTTTGCTCTCCTGCATAGAATTTTTGGTCACACCCTGTATGTTGAAAGAACAACAGTAAATGTTTCGTATTACGTTGTAAAGTATTTATCGATTTGGTATTCTCTCTTGCTATTTTGTCATATGTGATGCACATTCATAGATATTTCATATGTAAAAGATATGAATGCATATTGTCTATTAAAAATTTGGTATTTTCTGTCTTGTATTAAAACTAATCTTACTTAAAAGACACCATCTGTAATACCGTAAAATTTTCCTAAAAAATATTTTACTTTTTCAAACTTGTCGAGAGATTTTTTAATATATTTACATGATCAAGTACAATATTCAAACAATTTTGAAATTATTTCACAGTTGAACTGACTTCATATAATTACTTTGACAAAATCAAAAAGAAAATAGATTAAAATTGATTTTGAAAAAACAAATATTGATTGGTTAACTCTATAACGTCACGTGACTTGGAGGTTACATAACCTAACTTCTTCAATTCGCATTTTAATTTTTTTATCACTGTGCTATTATAGTGTATTACTATAACATTGTAAATATTAATAATATTCAAGTTTTAGGACATGATGAAAAATTATAATCAATTAAAATTGCTTTTTCCAGCTGGAAAGAAGATTGTGTTTATAGAGGGTTAAATATTTTCATTATCAAATTTGTTCTACAGCTCTAAATATCTCTATGGCACAGTTAATGTGATGAATATACATAATCCAAGATTGATTATTGAACGTTATGACATAATATTCCAGATTTACGAATAACTGCGTGTTTCGCTTTCGCTAATAAATGTTACGAACTTAACGTTACAGATAACGAAACTGTAGCATTAGCCTTCAATAAGTAGGTCAAGTAACAAATGGAGTTATGTTTAATTTATATAATACAAATAATTAGTAAGAATATCATTAATATTATAATAAAACGAAATTTCTTTATAATCAATTTTCAAATTAAATATACAATTTATTTTTGCAAGTAATATTTCTATAATATTTTAATAAAATAGGAACATTTGAGGTTATGGACAAATTTTCCCAACACTTCATGTCACATACTCTTAAATAATAATATTTTCTAAAGTGTTTACTCGTGTCAATTAGTAATAAGATTTGATTTAAGTAAATAAGGTTACAAAAGTCGATAAAGATTTTCTAAAATATAATTTCAAACGTTATGATTTTTTTTTAGAGCATATGATGTTATGTGAAAAATACCTCACGGAATGTTTTCTAAAAATAATTCTCGAGGTCAAGACACTAATTATCTTCATCTTACCATTAAACGAACAAGATAATGAAAAAAAATTTAAAGAAAAGTTCCAACCGTCACATCAATTCATCAATCGGTATCTAAAACAAAAAGATTCAAAAGGAAAACAAAATAAAAAAATTATATAACATCGAATGTCAATATTCCATTCAAAATATTAATTTTGAAAAGATAGTGACAATTTGCTTTTCACGTCCGATCCAAAATAAAAAAATAAAAAAAAAAAAGTATAAAGAAAAAATCTGACCGAGCAAACACGAGATAAGGTAGGCTAACTATAGGATTTACCGTTTTGTCTCGTGATTGACACCTCAATTAAAACTTTCCTGGAATCAAGTGCCTTTCACCCTCGTAACAGCGATAATCACAACGCGTTGTGCATGAAACACGATCGTTTGAAAATTCGAATCCGTGTATAAATCCAAATTCAATCCTCCAGAGGAAGTCCGCGAATCTATATACTAGTTATTGTGCAAGCGTATTAATAATTTTCGTCGAAACATCGACGACGAATCGCGCTCAATAATCGTGCATCGTGACCTAGAAGAGCGGCGAGTCTCGGCTTCTCGCAGAGCCGCGGAAGCTGCGTGACTAAATTTACTTTTCCTACCTCTGCCGAAACGCGGAATAATTCATCGCGTACACCGCTCAATCATAAATAGCGTCGTCGGTTCGTTATTTTTTCGCCTGGGACGCAAGCACGCGTACGCGAACAGCCCGACGGTTCCGTGTTTCCGACGTTCGAATTTCACCGTTACGGCGTATCGTCTACTCTCCACTGCGTCGCGAATCGTCTCACGGACCTTTGTTCCAGTTTATTCTCCGGTCGCATCGTCCTCTCCCCTACCCCTTCCCTCGGCACAAAGAGACAGTGGGTTCGAAGCAAACTGTTGCTCGTGTTTTTATTCGAGTCGAGCAGAGAGGGGAGACGTGGCGTGATCGCCTAACCGCCGCGAGCCGAGGTTCGCCTGTTCCTTTTTTGCATCGGCAGCGAGAGTCGCGGCGCGGCAAGATTCGACGGTTACACCGGAGGAGAGAGCCTGGCGGAGGCCAGCCGTTTATTGATCGGATACACTCCGCATGTTTGTGGAAAGTAGATAACGCGGCGGGTTTCTCGCGATTTGTCCGAGGAAACGTCTCGTCCGGTTCCGTTCCAGCTCCACTTTCGTTTCGTCTCGATCGTACGCGTACCGTGGTTTCGAGCACTTCGAGATGGTAAACCTTTTCGCAGTCGTGGGCGAGACATCGCGCGACTCGATATTTACAACACGCTTTGGATGGGGGAATCTCGCGGATCTGTTTTTCATTATTTGCATTTGAGAATGTGCTTTCGTGTGGAAGAGAAGTTAAACGTGTATGCATGTTTTTAGGATATAACGCGGTATAACGTCAATATTTTCTTGACACGTATGTGTACGTGAATTTTCGAAAGTATTTGAGATTCGAAATTCGAAATTTAATATCGAACAACGTTTTTTAGGTTATTAGTCAGGCAATTAGGCGGGAAGTAGTTCGCGTTGATAATTATACTGAAATAACTGTTTCAATAAAAGTAGCCACGAACTTTTCGGATAGAAAATTGAGAGGTTCTGCCCGCAGCCATTTGCAGCACTGCCGACACAATTGGCAGATTGAACATCGACAGGAATATGCGTTATGGATGAATTCATGTTACGCAGTCGTGTTAATGATTATATAGGGGATGTCATTTGTTATACAATCACATTGAACAATAGTCTATAACGATGTTAAATGTTTTTGTAGATCCATATATAATTTCAAATAGAAAATGATTGAATAGAAATTGGGTAAATTAACATTAAACGCATCTAACAAAAAATTTTTATTTCTTATTTCAATTTATTTTTCATTATATGATTATTTTTATATTTTATGCTAAAAATGTACGAACCGAAGAGCAAAAATTTTCTTTATTTCCTTGTAATATTAATATATCTTGATCGAAGTATGTCTTTTCATTACGTCATGAGATATTTCGTCCAAAGAATGGGGCATACTTATTTCGCGAGACATCTTGTCTGCGCGTATGAAGAGGTTAGTAATGGTGGACATAGGATATATTTTTTAAAATTTATACAAAATTTCCGTGAAAAACATTTAGTTAAAAATATTGCAAAGTAAATATTTGAGATGTTTCATGCAGAAGGTTGCATAAATATTAAATCATGAGAATTAATACTAAAATTACTAGCATTTAACCTGTACTTAAATTTACTATACATAAACGATGTCAATTAAAGTGGTGCAACTGAAGTAGATTTACACATATAATTATGTTCCTATTTTAATAAAGGTTGATATTAATTCTTCCAAAAATAATTGTATGTTTTTAATAATTGGATAAATAAAAATTCTAAAATCAGTTATTTTAATTGGTTTGATAGTCCTAGTGACAAAGAGAATAGGTATAATACATGGCTTAGTGTTATCTTGGGAATTTTGTTTTTTCCAGAAGATCAAATACTTAATTATACGATATTTGTTGGGATTGTTAATTTAATAAATATATTAAAAATATTTCACTTCTACTAGTGATAAAGGACTTCGAAATATTAGCATTTTTCGAGACTTTTGGTATTTTTTGTTATAATGGTATAAAGAAAAATATTATAAATATTATATATTTTATAAAAAAAAATATAAATGATTTGTTATTGATTTTTTATTTATCACGAATTATGCGATGACAAACGAAATAGTCTAATATAATGGAGAGTATCACCTTTTTATCTGGTTTACCCCATAAATAAGCAGTTGTAAGTCTGAAGGCCATTTAGCTACGTATACTTCCTTTTACAGACTTATTACTAACAATAGTTGATAAACATAGACGGTGATAAAATTATTTTTTTATGATGCAACGTTGTAGTGGACAAGAAATAACCTTGAAGGTGACATTGAGCGAACTGTTCTCATCTTTATTATCAGATTTACGTTTTGAAACCCATAGAATTTTTAGTCGTCCTTTTACTTTTATTATCGTTATGAATGAAAATAATTTTGATATTCATTATAAATGAGACACATTATATAATACATATACTATAACGTACATACAATAAAATATATTTTATTAAAAATAAAATACATACTTAATTACATACGAATTATATGTTTAAAACATTTAGTATATACAAAAAGTATATAAGAAAATACAAGATACTTAAGGTGCACATTTAATTACATATAAATTAAGATATTTAAGATATTTAAGATATTTAACATATTAAAAATATGCTATATAAAATAAATTTTATACAAAATACGCGTAAAGTGATGGATTGCAATGTGAAAAAATAAAAGTAACCTATAAATATGAAAAAATACATTGTATATACACGAAGAAAAGTTGAGCCATGCGAAAGTAACATTGTTCCACTGCGGTGTGAAAAATTGTTTCGCGAATCATCCTGGAACAAAAAGCATGCACTCGTTATAATGAATTACGGAAATTAAAACATTTTCATAATTAACGAACTAGCGACGTTCTAAAGGAAAATGACGTCCTTTTCCCAAGACGGCGTCTCTTTCCTTAAGAGCCACGAAAAGGAACAAAGATAACGAAATCCTTGCATTTTATGCTATGCATAAACTGTACAAAAGAGACATTCCAATCTACAGTTTGTGACTTTTTGTGTCTAAAGATTGGTGGCTACACTTTCAGACTGTTCAAAACAACCACGCGAAACAAGTTAAATCTCAGATATACTTAACGTTTTATAATTTTTCATATTTCACGAAAAAAAGAATCTGAATGATCCTCGTTTTTACTTTAGACGTGATTTTTAGTATTCGAGGTCATCTGAAGGTCATGATATTGTACGTGGATAAGAATTCGTTTTATTGTCAGCTGTAATATCACAATTAACACTAGAACTACCGATCTTTAATGGGTACCTAACTATAACGTGCACAGATTATAGTAATTTCAATCGGTACGATGAATACGAGTGAATATATTGATTACAGTTCTTTCTTAATACGAGTTGATACCAATTTTATTCTTAAAGCAGGTGTATGTGCTCGGTGATTGCAAAAAGGAAAATCCTGAGACCAGTCATTTTGACTGGGTTGCTAGTTCTAGTGTTAACGAAGATATACGAATTACATGCTTTTTACCATGAAGCGCATGCGCAACTAACTGAAATTTCATTTCAAAATATGTTGATTGTAATTGAAATAATTTGAGCAGTGACTGCAAAGATCGTAACAGAAGCATTAATTTCATTAACACTAGACTTACGGAACCCGTCAATTTGACGGAAGGTGTTCCCACGCGTCGCGAATGTATCGAAGTTATTGCCTTCTTATGAACGCGTGGGGTGCTCTAGACGTTTTACGGTCTAGAGCTGTTACTGTTGTTTGGTAGTCCGAATGTTAATCTATTTCTTCCTGACTCCCTTCCGGGAGTCACGATGAAGTAGAAGGTTTTACTGTTTGAAAGTTGGAAGTTGACTGTTTGAACGTTGTGGTTTGACTGACTGATCCTTTTGCGCTAGTCAGTTCCTCGCTTTGGCATGTCGAGGATGTGCGCTGATTGGTTGTTTAGAAAAATGTTAATTTCCCAATCAGCGGCGTCCTAAGTGTCGGGATCACCCCTTTCATGCGCCCTTGGCGCGCCTTCTTCTGCAAGGGTGGGATGACACTTGAGCGGGCGTGAGGTCATGGGTTTTTCCTAAGGGTTACTGTAGTGTCCTATGGTATCGAATCTCTTCGATTTCCAAGAACGCTTATCACGCGCCAAATTAATATTACGTGACTAGTTGCGATAATAAGGATCCAGAATGTGTGTGGTCAAAAGAGAGTGTTTATTTACAGAAAAGCGTAGAATAGTTATAATGTAGACGTTAACGGAGTACCGTTTCGAACACGCGTTTGTATGTGTAATTTAGATGTTTGAAGGATCGGTGCCGAAGACGAACTGACTTCTCGATTTTGCTCTATGTCCTGTCTCGTCGTGTTCGGTCCGGTGTTTTCTCTAGTTTAGTTCTGATTGGGTAAAATAGATGTCGGTGGTGGAAAGGTAAAGAGTTTTAATTGGACAGAGGGTGTGACATAAGGACCTTTGGCGAAGGAGTAGGAAACTGTCAAGGAGCCGATTTCTGATGGTCAATGACGTGATTTATAAGTGCCGTCCGTCCGTCGCTTGTTGGGTCTGTCACAAGTGGGTCCCATCTGTCGCGTCTGGTACTAGTAAAATTCCTAATTTTGCTTTACCTTTATAAGCTTAATCCGCTAGAACGGCGTTGAGGCACATCGAACCTCCGGAATTGCAGTCGCGGTATAAAATATAAAATAAACCGTTAGGTCTGTTAAAAGTGTAGGCCTTAATTATAAAATCATATTCTAAACACGCTCTTCGGGACGGAACAGTAACGGTGTTCGTCCAGGTCCGGTGCGTCGGTAGATTGTTACCCTTAGCGGGACTTCGGGATGACCCTTCAGAATTACCGAGGTTTATAATACGTCCTTTGGCTATTGAGCGTAGGCGAAATGAAGATTTGAAAGAACATTAGTTTCATTGCCCTCCAATATACCTAGAGCCCAAATTTAAAATAGTCTGTCTTTCCGATCGTGTTATAAACCTTGGAAATACCGACCTCACGGCTTATTTTGCGATGTCAAAGCGGGATACTCCATATGCACCGCGGAACAGAAGGGTTGCTTCAGTTATACGATGGTAACAAATTTAGTTAACCCTTTGCACTCGGCGATCTTTTCGTTGCAGAAAAATAGTAATTCGAAAACTTTCTGCCATAAAGTCGACGATATTTTCAAAACAGTAAATAAGAAGTGCAAATTAATTGCAAGACGTAGAATTATATTACCTCGATATTCCACGCATTGTTGGGCAATTTTAAATTCGAGATATTAATTAATAATGATGTTTAGAATTTGATTAAACGGTGACTGAGAGTCGCCTCTCGAGTGCAAAGGGTTAACTTATATTAACACTGTAAATATAATATATAATTGTTTTTAAATTAAACTAATCGTTACAAAAAAATGGCACGTGGTTTCCTTTACCTGTCAATTTGACAGGTGTCTTTAGAAATAGGTATACAGATAGCGTCCGTAAACCTAGTGTTAAGCAATAATAACCTATAAAAAGTACAATATACAAAATACAGCAGTAGTAACACAATGTAAAAAATAGTAAATTATATTTTTTAAATAGAAAATTTAATAATTTTGTATTGTGCATTTATTACAAAATTATTATTTCATAAAACTATATAGCGTTCATAGCTCAGATTGAATGGTTGTGTGAGAACCCATGTATGCGTTCATAGCTCAAATTGAATGGTTAGGTGAGTGTTACGGACCCAATCTGGTGCTCAGTTCGCGTGGCAGGCACGTTGTTGGATTGTAAGGCCCATTGTGCTGTAGACGGGCGTGAAGGACCAAATGGTTCGGCTGTCTTCCGCTCAAATGTCCAATGCTTGGACGTTGCCACACGTTATGAGTTGTAGGTGCCCGACTTGATTTTATAGCAGATAGTCAATCCACTGGACTGATTATCCACATAGCTTGTGTACTGGTTGATGATGGAGACTGTCTTTGCAGACTGCGTGATGTGTACTGAACTCTCTGTGTTTGATACTGCTTGACTGATTGACTGGTAATGATCTGACTGTTGACTGTTACTGTTGATTGTTACTGTTACTGACAAAGTAGTCCAACGGCTACGTAACTGTGATGATGGCTGTACTAAGTAATGTGTTTTCAATTGTAAATACCTGTAGGGCCAGTGGATCTGTATTTTGTCAATCTCGATATTTTATGGAATTTATATCATCATTGAGCTGATTAATCCAGCGGCTACAGTGCTATATCTGTGGATGTAACGAGTACCGTACCATCAATTGGAATTATCTATGGACATATACGTAGTATACACCGATAATACTAGAATTGGTGTGCAATTTATGTCATCGCTGACCAAACTAATATAATGGCAACAGTAGTGTGACGTTGGCTGTACTCTGTTCTGTGTAGTCAATTGCTAAATTCTCGAGGGATAACACAAACATTCGCTGTCATTCCAGAATTTCTATATAATCCAAATCATCATTGCGATGCACGATCTTTCGAAGCCCATGCTTGCCAAAGGGAAATCGGTTTTTCCCATTGGTGGTTGACAGGACCGAGGGTGGGCCCTCGGTCCGCGAATCAGATGCCTCCAAAGAAGGGAGGAACGTCTTCCGCGACCAGGTTTACTGGTGGAGGAAGCCTCTCCCTCAAAGGGGGTTGCTGGTGGGTCACCCGCACACTCGTGACCCTTCCTGAAGGACCCGTTACTTTATGGCTCCGAAAGTCGCGACATCGCACATGGCCTGGTCCCTTTCTTTGCAGGCCTATTGTCAGCCAAATCCTAAGTGCTGTTGCCTGCTTTCTAACATTAGTGGCTAAAGAATGCCTCGTGTCCGGTGACCCGAGGGAAATAAAGAATTGTTTGAAAATGTATTGAAAATGAAGAAAGAAAGGACACGGAACTTGAAATAAAACAGCAATCAGAATCTGGCTGCCAGAAGACCCTAACGGTCTTCTGGGTCCGGGGTTTTCCCAAGATGGGACAACGCATACTGCCCGTTAATAATCCTTAACAGTGAGAACCCATATATTGGTTCATAGCGTTCAAAGGGTTAACACGTTAAGTGCCACGCCGGTCCCCGGGGACCGGCACTAGACTTTCCGTTCGAGTCCGGCCCAGACTGGGACCAAAGGATGCTAACTTTTGGTGTTAGATTCTTCGCCATCTTTGGACCTAACGTTTTTTAATTCCTGTTATAACAATTGTATAATTATAGTGTAACGACCGTCATTTTCACCCTCGCCACTAGATGGATTCCGTCTTGGAGGACTTTCTCGTAAGTCCTTGAAAAATCCTCAAATTCCTATATATATATAACTTCCCGTCGTTCCAATAGTATCCCTGATCTAAGACAGGGCCTGCTAGGGTAGCCTTACTAATAAGTCCGCTAGCAGGTCCGGGACGAAACGCATCCCCTCCTTTTTCTACAGTCCCTTCTAGCTACGCCGCCACCGAGGTATACCTGAACCATCACGACTCAAACGGCATAGGGGAGGACTCCACAATAGTATAGTAATTATAGTATTTCCGAGTTTTATGAACACTTCGCCCGTCGCCTGTGGCCCACTTAACACGTTCGTCGCCCAACGCGATTCGGTTGAGTTTCTCGCGGGGCCCAAATCCTACTGTCTGAGCGCTAGAACGTTATCGGACTGATGATTTGGATGCGTCTAGTACAGACACCGCTCGTCAGATGTTGGTCAACGGACCCTATTTACAATTTTCCATTTCCTGTAATCATTTTGAATGACTATCAGCAAACTTGCATTTTGCAAATAACGAAACGATAGAACAGAGTAGCAGACTTGGTAAAGTTTTACAACTCATAAACATATTGACAGACAATTACGAAAAATGTAAAAACACTACGACCTATTGTTCCAATTGTCCAAAATCACGTCAAATGTGTTTAGACTGTTTTAACGAATACCATGCGACACAGTATAATGTAATATTTTATCCTAAATATAAATTAATAAAAAGTATAGTATAATGAGTATATTTTTCATATTTTTATGTTGTATATCCTATATTTATAATTCAGTGCTTATTCCATTAAATTCCTTTTAAAAATCCAGCTGAAAATCCTATTTAACTTGAACAAGAAGAGCGTAAATTTCCCATTGTTATATTGGTCCCATGGAACTGTGCAATTTATCCCTTGCACATCTTTTTGCATTGTCAGAAATAACAGAGAAATTACGAGTAAGTGCGTTCGGGATAGAAGAAACACCCTGTATATACTTGGAATTTTTGTTAAATTAAAAAGAAAGAAAATTCGATTTTTTGGTTTAAGGCGTTTCATATAATTCGATGCATCAGTGATCTATAAAAATCGGTAGAGCATAAAATAAAATTTTATTTAGGGGAATGAAAATATAGTTCGCTATACTGTTCAAGTAAGTCGAATGCAGGAGAGGATTAAAGTGTCTGCGAGAGAGCACAAGTCTTACTTTTCCCTAAATAAATATTCTAACTTTTTCACTCGGATTTAAGGTACTGCCAATACGCAACTTTCCCCGTGGCGCGAAACTAACTTTGAACTTTGAAAGACTGTTATTTCGTTACTTTACAAGTGCTCGCACCGAATTTAAATTCGTCTTCTCGCGAATTCTGCGGGTCTTAAAGCCGATTTTGTTTCATGTACGAGATAAAAGTAGTTTTATTCTGATCTTATATGAGACTGTTAGGTGTGTAAAGTAAAACGGAACTAATTCTCCAGGAAATTAAAGTTGCCTGGAAAATGGGAGGGAAACATTGTTCGATAAACGAGAAATATTAAATTAAAAACTTCGTACATTAATATACTCCACTAGCATCAACATGGTAATATTGGTAATAAATCAAAATTAAAAAGTAAAAATTAAAGATTCTGTAAATAAATTCACAAATATTTCTAATTTTTTGCCCTAATAAAAATAAAATAAAGATTTTATTCCAAGGTGCGGTTGTCCCAAAATTCACGGAAGATTTGAATTTTGCGCCATTTGTGCGGTACAGTGTTGCCACCAAAGAAGAAAAGAGAGCATGACAGCTGACAGTTCAGGGTTATTAAAAATGGAGCGCTACGCGAAAGAACAACGCGTCTTCATCGTTGAGCAATATTTACAATCCTTAATTAAAAACCTGCATTTTCTATCAAAATCACTTGCCTGAATTTTGGGACACTTAATAAAATAAACCAGCTGTAATATAAACTTACTAAAAATTACTATAATTAGTAAATTTGTAATCTTATGATAATTTAACTCGTTAGAAGTTATAATTATTTATTTTGAATCGTGTATATCATTTTTTAACATGATTGGCAAATCTCACGGCGTTATTAATGCAATTGGATAGGTTATGGCTAATAGCCAAAGTTTGGTTTATATAAGAGGGTATGAGAAAATTGTGGATCTCTCAATTACATAGATGAAACACGAAAAGCAATATTTCCTAAGATTTGTGGATTGTTTAGAGAACCATTTGCGACTTCGTAAATAAATAATAAACGTGTAGCAATCCTGTACTTTTGTAAAGGAGAGATGTTGAGAAACTTCATCAAAGGTTCGCAATTGCGACCATAGACAATTTTGAGGGTAGTATACTTATTTACCTTAGTAAATAAGTATACAGTCTCTTCCAGAAATTTAAAAATCTATTTAATTTCTAAAAAGAAGTTAATAAAGTTCAAAAAATTATATTAATAAACCAATATATTGATAATAATATACTTATATATTTATTACTTGCTTACTACTTTATATACTTATACTATATACTACAATTTAATTTTTATGGTATATAGTATATATGAATAAATAATGTAGGATAAAATATTATATCTTATACTTTTATATACTTTTGACAATTCTGTGTTCATTCTTGATCCCTCTGATGATGAGTTATAGTTATTGTGATATGCAAACGTTTACTTTTGTGTATAAAATATGAACGTTTAAACGAAATATTTAAAACAATATGGTGAATGTGGTAAGGAAAATGTCCCAAAATTGTATCAGTAAAATTAGAAAACAGTTCAACGATATGTACGATAGTTACATTACATTTACTGGAGATATGGACCGTGGTGGCGCTAGTGAGTTAAATGGAAAATCGTCTTAAGGCTGTCACAAGCAACAAAAGACGAATCAACGTTATAACGAACCTTCCTATTTTTTAATTAATGGTATTTTTCACTAATATTATATTTATGCAATATTTTTATAACTCACCAATTTTACATATTTACAATACATTTATCTTTGAATTAATTTCTAATTCTTGCGATATAATTTTAGGAGCTCCTTTTTGCTATAAACATCACTATCGTTTAAAATATTTCAGTATAATACGCATATATCGCTTCTTAAAAACAGTACTAAAGTTCTAATATTTTCACGTATGCGTGTACGTGCAGCAAATACTTGCTGTTATACGTATTCCCTACAGAGAGCTAAGTTAACGATGTTGATATTTTTCAAATGAGATCGAGGCAATAGCCATTTTTCCACACAAAGCTGGTGTCTTCAAGGAGCACCTGGTTGCAATATTCTTGGATGTTCTTTTACAGTAAGAGTTGTATAAAACTTGACGTGTTCTTCAAAGAATTAGCCTTTTTATGTCCGTGTGGGTGGAGCTAGCTCAGCTTGGTGCCATTTAGACGTCTTTATTGATGACTCGTGTCACTTTTCTTGAAATGTGGCTGCACACCCTCGAGCTCAGAGGCTGTAGGGTGAAGTTTCTCAATTTGGGACTCTGCCGATGGTCGTCGGGTCATAAATTTAGGTAAAGGCCCGGTTCTCAGAGAAAGGTTTGAACCTAACACTAATTAGATGACTCGATTAACGAATTTTCTTTGCAGATACGTGTTTCACTGTCTTCTGACGAAACTGTTTATCCATATACCATACTCAAACAACCATCCCTTCTGTGTACAGGTTCGTCTCTTTGCATACAAATTCAACATTTGTTCTGTAAGCTGGTTCGTGACACTCGACTTGGGATTTTCACTGGCTTCGAAGCATCGCAAACCGAGACATTTTAGCAGATTCAAGGATTTATGATAATAGAAACGACCAGTGTGGCATGTTAACATCAGGGATCGATCTTGCACGCGAAACTACACACACACTCGTTTCAATGCGACATATTCGCAACTCATCAGAATGTTTTGACGGAAAGTTTTCAGCAACGGTGGCGATTCATTAGCATTCTTTTTTAATTTGAAGTTGCAGCTAGTAGGGTTGCACTATTCCCAAAATAATTGAAATCTGTAATAGCTTTTGTGGAGAGGGTATAAAACTGTTGATGGATAGGTGCATTAGCTGCACGAAGAAAAATTGCAACTATTTAGATGTACATATTCTTTTAACCTCAATTATCTTTTGTGATTTTGTTACCTTTTCTTTGCTGACCAACTGGTCCTTATTTTCCAAATGTGTGTTGTACTTTGTCTAACTAGAATTTCTTTGAAACGAAGCAATACTCAATTTTCACGTATCAGTCTATCATTTTCAAATCATTCGTGTATACGAAGGCACCTGAGGATACTGAGCACCTCCAGTGTGCAATAAAGGACACTTTCTTGTTTGCGTATGCTTTGTTACACTTATGCGATTTCGAATGTGAAGTGTATGCGTTATGCTGGGTGGTGGTAGGTTCTGTATGCGTTCTAGGTGCGTTCTATATGCGTTCCGAGTTCTGTTTAGCTTCTGTGGGTCAGTCGCGCGTGGGTCCAGTCTGTTGGGTCGAACAGTTGTACGTATCCTGTGTTTTTGTGTTAATTATGTTGTTTAATTCACTAGAAGGATGGTAAAACACGTCTAACCCTCGGTGTTACCATCGCGACAATTCATAAAATTTTTCTTGGTCAATAAACACCAATAGAAGCACAAATAATGTTAATTGCACAAGATGGTTCCTTTGGCTTCTGTTGCGTCACAAACACTGCAACCTTCACGTTCGGAGATTCGCGGGGTCGTAAGACCCGTTCCACGAATGCGACAATGTCGCAGGAA